>NC_079173.1:37637799-37890299 GCF_947568905.1 Ostrea edulis
ATATTTGCCACAAATAGAGAGGTGGAAAGAGATTTACTAACAGAAATTGGACTGACAGAGAGGGCATATTATCTGAATAGACTGACAGAGAGGGCATATTATCTGAATAGACCATGCACGTATACATATTATATTCTCTTTCACTGTTTTACTGATAGGAGACTCAGTATATATCATATACCTAGTAGTGTATCAGCCCTGATACACCTATCATGGCTAGGGTGAGACAGCTGCAAGTAGGTAGGGTTGTCTCGCCCTAAGGGCCGAGATTAATAGAATCCTTCATTAGTACGAGTGTGGGATAGGGAAATTCCACCGAGGGGACAAGATTCGCAGTCTAGGACGAGGCTTTGCCGAGTCCTAGACAGCGAATCTTGTTCCAGTGGTGGAATTTTCCTATCCCACACGAGTAAATAATGAAGGATTATTTTTCTCACATTTTACCTACAGTTTAGTGCATAAATTTAGGAGCTTTGAGAAAGTTCTAAATTATCAAAATCCTCATTTGAACTTCGATGCAAAAACTAATTAGATAGGCAGAAAGAGCATACCCGAAAATGGTTTACACTGTAAGTGTAAACTAAAAAACCCAAGGTTGTCCAACAGAAAGCTATATACATTAAAATTTAAAGATAACAATACAAAATATTTTTGCTTCACCGTGTAACGTAAATCTTCACCGTGTAACGTAAATCATAGAAAATATATGACATCACAATCAAATGACGTCGCAGCAGTGTGAGACAGAAAAATCTCACATGGCTGTCTCACATGGGTAAAGTCTATCTCACACTGGTGATAATGTGAGAAATCTCTGTCTCGGCCCGTTGTCAAGGGGCTGTCTCGCCCTCAAATTTCAAATGGCTATTTCTTCTTTAATCTTTTGAAATCTAACATAACTACATGAAAAAATGATGTTAGACACAATTTTTATCAAATATAATACTTTCTCCCACGACAAAATTTAATTTAAGCAGAAAAATTAAATAAAAACCTTTTCAAAAACAGCGCTAAATTGTAGCGAGTATCTAAGCAAAGGGGGGTAACCCAAGTAACAATTGTTTATTTAGAACAATAACACGTTTAACTTCATTTCAAAACAATCAACGTTCTAGGCGATAAAAAACAGTAGGAGGATTGTGGAGGGTGATACTGAAGCATTATTAGAAATTCCCGGTCCCAATGGAGATCAAAATGTTAATTTACGGCAATTTTGATGTAGAAAACTGCTTTAAAACGATTTCTGAAATCTAAAATCCTGAGGACTTGGCAATAAAACGAGAAAGGCAGAACCAATATCTTCCGACGTTTTTAAACGACTTATAGATGCTAAACAGATGGGAAACGGTAAAAAAAAAACTTACTTCAGTATAAGGTAACATTCCCTAAGCAAATAAATAGCAGCATCAGATCTGTACACATTCCAGTTCATACGATGACGCCCCGTAAACAAAGTTCTACAACTCTTACAAATTACATGAAAAATGAAAACGGGCGAGTTTGGTAAATCCGAAAAAAGAAATAAAAATAATTCACTTAGTATTCATTAGCAAGCCCCTAGGAGCTGCTTAATAGAATATACATGTACATGAACAACACAGCGATAGATATGACGAGTTTCTCAGACAAGCAGTTCAGTTAATTGAAACGTCCAGATTCTAGACCACATGAGGGGATGCCCATGATTAATCATCCAATTATCGTGACCAGCAATGGAATAATACTACAAAACCAAGACTTTAGCATGTTTCACAATGCCAATAGTACTTGAAACGTAACATTAAAGTAAACTCACTGAAGGAATGAAATAGTCAAAAATATCGTTGTACAGTATACCATGTATTTATGTTTGGGTCAATACCACCCCCCCCCCCCCCCCCCCCCCCATTTTTAAAAAAAATGTTTATCAACTTGTTGTGTTTTAGGTATATGATATAAACAATATCACACTCTAATGTTGATCTCGGACCTGGGATTGCCCCTCGAGTGATCTCGGCCCTCGCCCTACGGGCTGAGATCAACTCTTGGGGCCAATCCCAGGTCCAAGATCAACATTAGAGTGTGATATTCTATATGTATACAAGGGTTGTCCCAAAATTCCGTGGATAAACGACATTTTTCAATTATTTAAAGTCACTGAGAAATTAAACTTTTACAACATGAAGAGCAAACAGTTTTCAATAAAATGATGTAAAAAGTTTCAATATTAATTGACATTGAATAGGAAAAATTCAGGTTTTTCATTATAGGGAAGCATAAAGCATTTTCCATTTTATTTCTGATAGTATACATATACTTTTACAGAGGAATTTTGTTTAGATACTCATTTATATACCTGGAAAATGTTTATCATTATGAAGGAATATTTAAATGAATTATGATATATCATGTGCTAGTTAGGAGGTGCAAATATCCAGCAAAATAGTACCACTTGTCCACATAATCATTATCAAATATGCAGCATTAATTGCCAAGGTCAAAGGGTATATTAAATTGGCAGTTCCATTTGAAGTAACCAAAAAGGTCAAAGATATGATATTTTACTACTAAATCTAGTCTATCTAGTTTTTTTTTAAATACTGAAAAATATAAACATAAACAACAAAATGTCTTTCTTTCCTGTTTTATTGGGTGATAAAGGTAGCAATCATTGCTCAAAAATTTGCATATTAACCCACTAACTGGGGTTATGAATTTTTTCTGCAACACTACAAGTATAGCAACCTTCATTACCTGATAAAACAACAAAGAAAGCATTTTATTGTTAAAATGATTATGCGGACAGGTGGTACTAATAACCGGATCAAAATAAATTGGCAACAAACGTGTATTCAATGTATATAATGAAAGCAAGGTCAATTTCAAAAGAAATACATTGTATAAAAGAAAAGGTTCGGTGAATGTAACTATATCAAATTTGAAGACAACTGGCCATGTAGTATTCAAAACAAGTTAGAAATCATTTGATATTAACACACCACACACACAACAAAATAAGACAAAGACCAATGGCAGTCACCTGATCATGACTCAGGTGACCTAAACAGTGAGTAGATTTCTATACATTTGTGGGAACAGTCAGAGTACAATGCCAGCCTGATCCTGTTTCATCCCAGTGAAGTAATATCAATCTTAACATCATCACCATTATAACTGTCCAATGTTTGACACCATGCCAGGCTTCCACTGCAGCCACAGATAATAAAACACCTGTTTTACAAATTCACACTTCATTAACTGCTGCTGGATTTACTTCCTGGCTGGCTTCAATAAACACCCTGAGAGCAGGTTATACACAGGATCCCCACTATCTCAGGGCAGCTTAGGTTCTTATATATATACAGAGACTGCAGTAACCCCCTACACAACATGTCTGCTGCCACACTGAGTGGAAAACTCCCGATACCCTGCTCATAGCTTACCTGGAACAGATCCATGTATTACTTTCAATCATTTCCAACTGTGAAAAAATACTTAAAGAAACACTGACACTGTATATTTAGTTTTTCCATTTAATAACAATTCCTAGTCGTTTCATATTTAAGACTATGTTCTACCTTTTATTATACAATCTGTAACTCGATCAGCTGCAGGAAGAATAATTTTCATAGATCATTTCCGTGGAACTTGCGCATTAAACAAGGGAGCTCTGCAAAGTGGGACATCCTAAGCAAAAATGGACATTCAGAAGTTTCAATCCATTTAGTTATCTTTAACCTATCTTTGAAAATTAAAGGAACCTAGAATTTTTGCACAATTAAAGTCAAATGAAATGAAATATCACTTTATACACATCAACTATTTATTTGCTTCATTCCATTATCATTTAATAACATTTAAAGTGATATGACTGAACAATGATGCTGATTGGATGAAAAAATTCGTTTGATTTCTTAGTCAAACAAAATTTCGTCTGGAGTTCATCTGCACTTAACACGCGGGACTACTTTTCATCCGGAGTTCATCTGCTATTAGCACGCGGGACTACTTTTCGTCCGGAGTTCATCTGCACTCAGCACGCAAGACTACTTTTCGTCCGGAGTTCATCTGCACTTAACACGCAGGACTTTTCTCTGGAATGCGTCTTCCTTACAGGTTCTAATTTTAGCGCAATTTATAGAATGGGAATTTCCAAACAAGCATTGTAAACGAAATGTATTCGTTTGATTCTACCAAAATTAAACACAACCAAAGATATGAATAAAATACAAATTAATTAAAGAAAGAGCACATATTAGGCCTAGTGATGACGTGACAGAATATAGTCAACTTGATGACGTAGGACACTGACTGGTAGAAGTAGACAGATTGTAAACACGAGTTCCCGGTATGAATCGTCTGTTTTACGAGTTCGATAACATGACGGAGCAAGCAGCGACTTTTGATCTTGGAGGCATTAATGATTGAACTGCGTTATATGAGACTCAGTCAACGAGGGCAGTCAACGAGGGCAATTAGATGAAGAGGTGTTGAGCCTTTTACTTGATATTGAAATGGAGCCGAGTCGCATTCCACCGTTCCTACGAAACAACCAGTGTTCAACGTCTCCTCGAACGTGATGCAGCTTACATCCAGTCACCATTTGTTCTCTTCCTATATATCTAATTAAGCTTTTAACCATTGCACCTTTTAATTTGGTGTATAATCCAATAAATTCTGCACAGTAACTCTACCTGACCTGACCGCACAGCCAGTTTTGTTGTTGTTTTCATTGTTACGTATGAGTATTCCTATGCGCTATTTCAAAAAACGTTAATTCAAGCTTTTTGATGAGAGAAACTATTTGTTTTTTCTATTTTAAAAACATAGTAAATGATAAGAAATAAATCTTATAATTCTTTATTTGATGCATGTATCAAACGAAAAATTGGATGAAAAACTTTTTCATCAATGTGCTTATATTTGCATTCACCGAATCTTTCCTCTTATATTTCTGAAATGAAATTGACTTGCTGTCATCTGGGACAATGAATAAATGTTTGTTGCAAACTATAGTTCCATTCTTTTTTGTTGTTGTTAGTACCACCTGTCTGCTTAATCATTACCAAATAAGGATTGAGCGTCATCAAGATCAAAGGGTGCATTATATATAATAGGCTGTTCTGTGTAACGTAACAAATGGGAAACCAATATGATATACTAGATAATATAGTTATGCATATCATATTTCCCAAACAGACATTAGTTATACATATTACATTTCCCGTACAGAAATTAGTTATACATATTACATTTCTTGTACAGACAATAGTTATATACGTATTACATTTCCTGTACAGACATTAGTTATATATGTATTACATTTCCTGTACAGACATTAGTTATATACGTATTACATTTCCTGTACAGACATTAGTTATACGTATTACATTTCCTGTACAGACATTAGTTATATATGTATTACATTTCCTGTACATTCGTTATACGTATTACATTTCCTGTTCAGACATTAGTTATATACGTATTACATTTCCTGTACAGACATTAGTTATATATGTATTACATTTCCTGTACAGACATTAGTTATATACGTATTACATTTCCTGTACAGACATTAGTTATACGTATTACATTTCCTGTACAGACATTAGTTATATACGTATTACATTTCCTGTACAGACATTAGTTATATACGTATTACATTTCCTGTACAGACATTCGTTATACGTATTACATTTCCCATACAGACATTAGTTATATGTATTACATTTCCCGTACAGACATTAGTTATATACGTATTACATTTCCCGTACAGACATTAGTTATATACGTATTACATTTCCCGTACAGACATTAGTTATATACGTATTACATTTCCTGTACAGACATTAGCTATACGTATTACATTTCCTGTACAGACATTAGTTATATATGTATTACATTTCCTGTACAGACATTAGTTATATATGTATTACATTTCCTGTACAGACATTAGTTATATACGTATTACATTTCCTGTACAGACATTAGTTATATATGTATTACATTTCCTGTTCAGACATTAGTTATATACGTATTACATTTCCTGTACAGACATTAGTTATACGTATTACATTTCCTGTACAGACATTAGTTATACGTATTACATTTCCTGTACAGACATTAGTTATACGTATTACATTTACTGTACAGACATTAGTTATATACGTATTACATTTCCTGTTCAGACATTAGTTATATACGTATTACATTTCCTGTACAGACATTAGTTATAAGTATTACATTTCCTGTACAGACATTAGTTATATACGTATTACATTTCCTGTACAGACATTAGTTAAATGTATTACATTTCCTGTACATACATTAGTTATATACGTATTACATTTCCTGTACAGACATTAGTTATATAAGTATTACATTTCCTGTACAGACATTAGTTATATACGTATTACATTTCCTGTTCAGACATTAGTTATATACGTATTACATTTCCCTTACAGACATTAGTTATATACGTATTACATTTCCTGTACAGACATTAGTTATATATGTATTACATTTCCTGTACAGACATTCATTATACGTATTACATTTCCTGTACAGACATTAGTTATACGTATTACATTTCCTGTACAGACATTAGTTATATACGTATTACATTTCCTGTACAGACATTAGTTATATATGTATTATATTTCCTGTACAGACATTAGTTATATATGTATTACATTTCCTATACAGACATTAGTTATAAGTATTACATTTCCTGTACAGACATTAGTTATATGCATTACATTTCCTGTACAGACATTAGTTATATACGTATTACATTTCCCGTACAGACATTAGTTATATATGTATTACATTTCCTGTACAGACATTAGTTATATACGTATTACATTTCCTGTTCAGACATTAGTTATATACGTATTACATTTCCTGTACAGACATTAGTTCTATACGTATTACATTTCCTGTTCAGACATTAGTTATATGTATTACATTTCCTGTACAGACATTAGTTATACGTATTACATTTCCTGTACAGACATTAGTTATAAGTATTACATTTCCTGTACAGACATTAGTTATATATGTATTACATTTCCTGTACAGACATTAGTTATATACGTATTACATTTCCTGTACAGACATTAGTTATACGTATTACATTTCCTGTACAGACATTAGTTATATACGTATTACATTTCCTGTACAGACATTAGTTATACGTATTACATTTCCCGTACAGACATTAGTTATATGCATTACATTTCCCGTACAGACATTAGTTATATGTATTACATTTCCTGTACAGACATTAGTTATATGCATTACATTTCCTGTTCAGACATTAGTTATATACGTATTACATTTCCTGTACAGACATTAGTTATATATGTATTACATTTCCTCTACAGACATTAGTTATATATGTATTACATTTCCTGTACAGACATTAGTTATATATGTATTACATTTCCTGTACAGACATTAGTTATATACGTATTACATTTCCTGTTCAGACATTAGTTATATATGTATTACATTTCCTGTACAGACATTAGTTATATACATATTACATTTCCTGTACAGACATTAGTTATATACGTATTATATTTCCTGTTCAGACATTAGTTATATACGTATTACATTTCCTGTACAGACATTAGTTATATATGTATTACATTTCCTGTTCAGACATTAGTTATATACGTATTACATTTCCTGTTCAGACATTAGTTATATATGCATTACATTTCCTATACAGACATTAGTTATACGTATTACATTTCCTGTTCAGACATTAGTTATATACGTATTACATTTCCTGTTCAGACATTAGTTATATATGCATTACATTTCCTGTACAGACATTAGTTATACGTATTACATTTCCTGTACAGACATTAGTTATATACGTATTACATTTCCTGTACAGACATTAGTTATATATGTATTACATTTCCTGTACAGACATTAGTTATACGCAGTACATTTCCTGTTCAGACATTAGTTATATGTATTATGTTTCCTGTTCAGACATTAGTTATACGTATTACATTTCCTGTTCAGACATTAGTTATATACGTATTACATTTCCTGTACAGACATTAGTTATATACGTATTACATTTCCTGTTCAGACATTAGTTATATACGTATTACATTTCCTGTACAGACATTAGTTATATATGTATTACATTTCCTGTTCAGACATTAGTTATATACGTATTACATTTCCTGTTCAGACATTAGTTATATATGCATTACATTTCCTATACAGACATTAGTTATACGTATTACATTTCCTGTTCAGACATTAGTTATATACGTATTACATTTCCTGTTCAGACATTAGTTATATATGCATTACATTTCCTGTACAGACATTAGTTATACGTATTACATTTCCTGTACAGACATTAGTTATATACGTATTACATTTCCTGTACAGACATTAGTTATATATGTATTACATTTCCTGTACAGACATTAGTTATACGCAGTACATTTCCTGTTCAGACATTAGTTATATGTATTATGTTTCCTGTTCAGACATTAGTTATACGTATTACATTTCCTGTTCAGACATTAGTTATATATGTATTACATTTCCTGTACAGACATTAGTTATATACGTATTACATTTCCTGTTCAGACATTAGTTATATACGTATTACATTTCCTGTTCAGACATTAGTTATATATGTATTACATTTCCTGTTCAGACATTAGTTATATACGTATTACATTTCCTGTACAGACATTAGTTATATACGTATTACATTTCCTGTTCAGACATTAGTTATATATGTATTACATTTCCTGTTCAGACATTAGTTATATACGTATTACATTTCCTGTACAGACATTGGTTATATATGTATTACATTTCCTGTTCAGACATTAGTTATATACGTATTACATTTCCTGTACAGACATTAGTTATATACGTATTACATTTCCTGTACAGACAATTAGTTATACGTATTACATTTCCTGTTCAGACATTAGTTATACGTATTACATTTCCTGTACAGACATTAGTTATATACGTATTACATTTCCTGTACAGACAATTAGTTATACGTATTACATTTCCTGTACAGACATTAGTTATATGTATTACATTTCCTGTTCAGACATTAGTTATACGTATTACATTTCCTGTACAGACATTAGTTATTAATGTATTACATTTCCTGTACAGACATTAGTTATATGTATTACATTTTCTGTACAGACATTAGTTATACGTATTACATTTCCTATTCAGACATTAGTTATACGTATTACATTTCCTGTACAGACATTAGTTATTAATGTATTACATTTCCTGTACAGACATTAGTTATACGTATTACATTTCCTGTACAGACATTAGTTATATATGTATTACATTTCCTGTACAGACATTAGTTATATACGTATTACATTTCCTGTACAGACATTAGTTATATGTATTACATTTCCTGTACAGACATTAGTTATACGTATTACATTTCCTGTTCAGACATTGGTTATACGTATTACATTTCCTGTACAGACATTAGTTATTAATGTATTACATTTCCTGTACAGACATTAGTTATACGTATTACATTTCCTGTACAGACATTAGTTATATATGTATTACATTTCCCGTACAGACATTAGTTATATATGTATTACATTTCCTGTTCAGACATTAGTTATATACGTATTACATTTCCTGTACAGACATTAGTTATATGCATTACATTTCCTGTACAGACATTAGTTATATATGTATTACATTTCCTGTTCAGACATTAGTTATACGTATTACATTTCCTGTACAGACATTAGTTATATATGTATTACATTTCCTGTACAGACATTAGTTATAAGTATTACATTTCCTGTACAGACATTAGTTATATGCATTACATTTCCTGTACAGACATTAGTTATATACGTATTACATTTCCTGTACAGACATTCATTATACGTATTACATTTCCTGTACAGACATTAGTTATATGTATTACATTTCCTGTACAGACATTAGTTATACGTATTACATTTCCTGTACAGACATTCGTTATACGTATTACATTTCCTGTACAGACATTAGTTATTAATGTATTACATTTCCTGTACAGACATCATTTATATGCGTATTACATTTCCTGTACAGACATTAGTTATACGTATTACATTTCCCCTACGTATTACATTTCCTGTGCAGACAATATTAGTTATACGTATTACATTTCTTGTTCAGACATCAGTTGCGACTGAGCTATATATCATTCACTATACACAGTGGTAAAACATTTGACTCTATTGTCAATATATCTCTGGAATTGTTATACAGAAATATTTCAAAACATATTTCTATTTAATGATACATATTTAGATAATTTCTTTCACTTGGTATGGATTACTTAATTTAGGGTTGCACAAAGAAATGCCCCATTACTAAAGGACTGACAAATCATTTCCAAAGCCTTAATTCTTACATTATACTCATTAATCCATCGTCAACTTCACAAATGTAATTTGTCAAAATGATCTTTGCATGTCCAACCTCACTCCCTGAAGCACCATGACTTAGATCTATAACATGACAAATGCAATTCATTGGCTCTTATCAAAATCATCTTTGCATGTCTAACTGAACTCCTTCAAGATCCTTACTAATTCGTGGCACAAATGGCAATGTCTGCCTGCCGTATAATGTTCTTATTGATTAATTAAGCCTAATGGCAGTAGCACGTATTGCATATTTATGTCATTATTTTTAGAAACCAAGTATTTATCTATATTAACTATATGTAATCATTTTTGAATAAGCTAGGTTACTGCATATACATGAACCTAGCTCCCTTAAAACATACATGTTGGGATATTTGGTCATTTTTGAAGTTTTAATGATCATGCAGATTCTAAGCTGTGCATGCAATTAATATTCCTCTATTTATGCACCAAAAGTTTGTTGATTCTAGATCTAAAATCTACATGAGTTCAAAAAGGGTATGTATTTTATGACTTAACCACAAATCTTAAAAACTTATTGAAAGGAGTATCCATTCCATTTAGTTTTTTGAGAATTTCAGACAGAAATTAATTTGAGAAACAGTTTAGCAGGACTATGATATAATGTTAAAGAGTTATGCTACACCAGAGAAATTTTATATGGATGAAAAGTGGTGGATATTATATGTACAACAATATTTTGCAATTGAAAACTTTCAAATTTACTTTATTTGGTCAAAAAATACAGTTTTAGTTGAAAGCAATCTGAGGAAAATTTAAAACCCCTGCTGGACTCAAACACGCGACCTAGAGTTCAGCAGTCGACGTGCTAACCTACTGAACTACTAAGCTAGGCAAGAATATTTTAAATGAATAGACAAATATTGCTGATATTTATATTAATATTTTCATCCATGTTTTAAAGGAAGTCAGCCATTATGACTATGTAGAGAACCTCCTTAATCAGTTTACACTAGTTTTCAGGGAAAGTAACTCTTTCATGCCAATAATAACTTCAAGGCAAGAATTAATTACTTTTATTCACCAGTAGCTGTCTGGACTATCAAATTCTACTGTCTCTTCGGGTCAGCTGGATATATGAAAACGACTGGCCCAAATTCCATATTTATTAGTAATGAAACATTTTACAGCCTGACACCATATAAAATTAGGATGACCACACACGGCATTTTGGGCCTGCGGGTGTGTTGGAATTCCATACCCCGACATTTGTTCAATCCAATACAATGGGGGATATTACCTGGATGGCTATATACAGCTGAGGTTGCTGATCTACTGCAAGCAATCGTGTATACAAGTCTGTTTAGAGGAATATCAAATTGTTTACATCAGTGTGATCAATAAGCTTAAGGTTTCAGAAAGCTATCAGAAATCTTATAATAATACAAATATATTTGTCCAGGGCAAATTGTTCATTGGATGCCATTTAGAACTAATTTAAGGCACCTCTCTGTCTTTTATAGTTCTGTTTCACTGGAAACCAACAAGGCATCATGGTTGGCGTTTTTAAGGAGTTTGTGTTCATGCAGTCAAATACAACAGTTTCCCCAAGGGAACATACAGGGGTACTAAAAGGGGGACAATTTGTGCAGAGCGTGAGGTCTTTTTTTTTTTTTAGAACAGGCTGCTGTTCAACTTGTTCAATGGAAGGATGAATTTGATCATTAAGTGATGATGCACTGCTTTAATATAATACTTACTGTTTTTGAAGTTTTTGACCACTTCATTTTTCAGGGGAGCATCTGTTATGTCTTCGTAGTTAATAATGAACATAATGATGTCTCCCTGTTCGTTTTTAACAGGTGCCACAAGTACACTGCAGAGAAACAGACTTCCTGAAAGAAAGGAAACATCACTTTAAACAAGAGGTCCATGGGCCACATCGCTCACCTGAGTCACCTTGGCTCATATATAGACTTTTCCTATATATTCTCATGTAGAACTTTGATCCCTATTGTGGCCCCAACCTACTCCCAGGGGCCATGAGTTTTACAAAATTGAATCCGCACCATATCATGAAGCTTTCATGTAAATGTAAACTTTTCTGGCCAGAGATTTTTTAAAGATTTTCCCTATATATTTGTATGTAAAATTTTGATCCCCTACTGTGGGGGCCATGATTTTTACAAACTTCAATCTGCACTATGTCTGGAAGCTTTTGTGCAAAAGTAAACTTTAGCCCAATGGTTCTTATGGAGAAAATTTTTAAAGTTTTTTCCCCCTATTTATTAGTTACATGAATGTAAAACTTTGATCCCCTATTGTGCCCCCATGCTAACCCCAGGGGTCATGAGTTTAACAGAATTTACACTCTGTCAGGAAGCTTTCATGTAAATATCAGCTTTTCTGGCTCAGTGGTTGTTGAGAAGATTTTTCAAGATTTTCCCTATATATATGTATGTAAAACTTTGATCCCTTTTGTCGCCTCATCTTACTCCCGGGGGTCATGATTTTAACAAACTTGAATCTGCACTATGTCAGAAAGCTTTCATGTAAATTTCCACTTTCCTGGCCCAGTAGTTTTTGAGAAGATTTTTAAAGATTTGCCCTATATATTTGTAGGTAAAACTTTGATCCCCTATTGTGGCCCCATCCAACCCCCGAAGGGCATAATTTTAACAAACTTGAATCTGCACTATGTCAGGAAGCTTTCGAGTTAATTTCAGCTCTTCTGGCACACTGGTTCTTGAGTAGAAGATTTTTATATGACCCCACCCTATTTTTGCATTTTTGTGATTATCTCCCCTTTGAATGGGGCATGGCCCTTCATTTGAACAAACTTGAAAGCCCTTCACCCAAGGATGCTTTTGATTAAGTTTGGTTATAATTGGCCCAGTGGCTCTGGGGAAGATGTCAAAAATGTAAAAAGTTTACAGATGGACAGACGACGGACAGCAGGCAATCAGAAAAGCTTACTTGAGCTTTCAGTTCAGGTGAGCTAAAAATGAAATTTCAAATTCTGCTTTAAAACAATCATTTACAAAGATAATCTTATGTAATTGAAATCATACAAAGTAACATCATTAACATTTCAGAACTACATGTAAGTCTCGGCCGATAACGGGAACCGGTCATTACAGATGTTGCCCAAACATAATCCCCATTCACAAAGTGGTGTCATTTTGTTTGATTAATTTATTGCTATGCAAGTAAAGCATTATTTAATCGAAATGAACTGAGCATGCACACACTTTCTGGTCAATAATTTTGATGTCAATCTGCATAACATCTCAATATAGATATCTACAGAATAGTAAGAAAGCTTTTTTAGACGTTTAATTAAGCAATATATCCAATCAAAATTAAAGGAATGTGCATGCTCGTTGATATAAGTAATTTTGACCATGCCAATCATAACATAACTTTCAGTCCATTTCATAATGAAGTCATTCAGTATAATCCACTCACAATTCAGTGCATGTGCTATAATAGTTGCACGTGCTGGTAAGTGATTTTGACTAAACATATATCGGTAGAGAGTCCTGGAATATAACTGCAACCTAAATTTGAACATATTTCATTGAAAACTAAACATGTTATAAACAAATACTCAATTTCAAACTTTTAAAAATTACACTACACATACCACAGGGATTTGACACAATCTGAGCAAACTGGTACCGTATATACATGTAGTATATATTGTGAAGCACACATATACTACATACCAGTTTGCTCAGATCGTGTCAAAACCCTGTGACACATACATTCTAAATGTGCACACATGAAATTGATTCAATTGGGATTTATATCAAATGCCTACAGTATAAATGTCATTTGAGTTCAATCTTTTATAAGAAAGTTATAATATGGTCATTTTAGTATGTACATGTAACCAGAGAATTAAAGGAAAACAAGACACCCCCTAGGCTCCCCCCATTAATAACTCCCTTAAACAAAGTCCATGCCAAGGAGAGACATAAAAATAAAGTGTAAATCATGCCTTTCAATTGCTTAATTATGTTTATTTATATTTTTACCTTTATAAGAGTAAGAGGTCAAGGTAACTGCAGGGGTCACTTGACCTTGATACAAGTTTGTAGATCGCATCTTTTTATCACATCTAAAGACTCCAAAGTCTCCATCAGTCTCAGTTCTAAAGTAATAATTTTTTATGACCAAGGTCAAATGTAAAGGTCACTGGAAATATTAATTTGTAGGTCACAACATCCTTTTGTCATTTCAAAAGATTAAAGTCTCCATAAGTCATGGTTTTAAAGTAATATGGTCAAGATCACAGGAATCATTTTAGCTAGATACCAGTTTGTATTCTCTAATCATTTGCCTCTATCAATCCCAGTTCTAAACTATACCAGATTTTATGTTCAAGGTACATGTAAGAGGTCAAGGTCATTGGAGTCATTTGACCTTGATACTAATTTGTATCCTCTTATCATTTCTGAAGATCCTATATCTCTATTTATCCTGGTTCTAAATTCATTTCCTTTTTTGAAGGTCATAGTTCAAGGCCACTGGAGTCACTTGACCTTGATACAAGTTTGTAGGTATCATCATCCATTTATCATTTCTGAAGATCCCATGTCTCTATCAGACCTGGTTCTGATGTAATATTAGTTTTATGTTCATTTATCATTTCTGAAGAGCCCATGTCTCTATCAGTCCTGGTTCTGATGTAATATCAGTTTTATGTTCAAGGTCAGAATTCTTGAAGGTAACTGGAGTCACTTGATCTTCAGAAACATGTTTCTCATTCAAATTTTGATACTAGTATTACCCCCTCTTCAGAATAGTTTACAAGTCACAGTCTAGAGACAACTGGAAGGATTAATAGCCTAAAATCGTATTTCAGGTGAAACAGAAATTTAGTCACTTCAATGTTTCAAGTCTGATGCTTAAAAAATCACTTGGGATTCTTTGTGGTACATGTACTTCTTATTTTCAACAGTTCCCTATTGTATAAGCTCAGAAGATCTTCTTTCCATTTCTATCCAGCAATGTACGTACACTGCAGTAAATGATCCTTATCTGTAAAACTTAAAAGAAATCTTCATCCCTTTCTCATAAACATCATCAGGTTGTTGAGCTAATCCACCAAGTTATCGAAGAACTGTGAAAATCACAGCATAAATGTCACGTCCAAAGAACATTAATAGTCCTCAACAGAACAAATTAATCGGCGTTCGTGGCCACTGAGCACTTCATGTCAGATAGAAGATTTTCCCACATAAACCTACTATTAAAACACGTCATTTTGACTGCGACTTAAAAATTTTCCCCCAAATATTCTTTAACTACTGTTTGTTGACCAGTCAGCTGCCAATCAACAGTCTCATGAACTCTTGTCCTCGATCAATCTGCTGACTAATTGCCTTCATTTTACTTGTTATGTATCTTAGTCATGTGATTTTAAAACAATAATGAAATATGAAAATGTATCAAAAAAACATATGGGTGGCATGCATGAAGCAAACTATCTTTACATTAAAGCTACACTATCAATTTGCCTTTTGCAGCTCATGCTTTCTGAATTTTAACCTAGGCAGTTTTAATAGATGCGATCTTGTCCAGTTGAAAGAAAATGGCCAGAAATGTGTACATTTGTGATGTAGAACAAAGTCAAGATAGCAAGGTCAAAGGTCATAGCACAAAATGAACGAAATCTATATACAAAATACGAAAATCCAGCTACTTAAATAGTTCAAGAGATATTGCCTAGGTTAGGTTTCTTAAAAGTAGGCCCGACTCAAGGTCACAAGGTCAAAAACTATGCTAAGGGAAAAAGCTTTAGTCACAAGGAATGTACAAACAAAATATAAGAGCCAGTATCACTCACCATTTAAAAGATATGAGCAAATTTAGAGTTTCACACAGACTTGACAGACAATGCCTGACAAAAAATCATATCACTGGGGTAATAAAAAAAATCTCAATTCCATACAACTTAGGAATGTTTGCATTTTGATATGATTATGTGTGGCTCTGCTACTCTTGAAAAGAATTTGTTTTAATTCATTTCCTGCATATTCCCATTAAAAACTTTGATCTCCTATTGTGGCCCCATGAGAGGTGTTATGATTTGAACTAAATTGAATCTACACTGCATGTGGATGCTTGTATGACTACCCATGGTCCTGCTGTTGTTGAGAAGAAGATTTTAGAATAATGAGATGTTTCTCTATATAGATATCAATTCTTATGTAAAACTTTGATCCCATACTTTGGCCCCTCCCAACTCCCAGGAATCATGCTTTGAATAAACTTGAATCTGCACTAATTGGGAATGATTGAAAATTCTGGATTTTTATTTTATTTATATATATCGTAAATAAAATATATACGGTCAGCAGCAAAACGTTAGGTATAAGGGTCGGGCAACCAGAAACACGCTTCTTTAGGCCTAAGTACTTCCCTACTTTCTCTTACAATAAAATACTACACTTTCAGCTAAAATGTCTACAACACTATCACACTTTGCTGTAATTCTGTATAGAGAATAGTCATACCATCTTTTCGACTGTACATGGCCTCGATCTGTTTCTCCTCCGTCCCGCGAAGTGCGTCTTTGATCTGCAGTATGGAGTATGTGCTCGTCGTTGGACCATGAAGAAATTCACACAGACAAGATTTCTGCATGACCTCAGCCCTGGAGAACCCAGTGAGGAAACAGAACCCATCATTACAGAAGATGATTGGGTACGTCTCTATCTGGGCATTCGCAATTACAAACTTTCTGTCTGCAAAAGAAATCAAAATTACTACACCTTATATTCTGACATGTAAAGTGACAGGTTTAAGTTTTAGATATCTATCTTTTAAATTGTTTAAGGTCACAGGGGGAGGGAGGGAGATAAGATAAAAATCAAGAGAATTCTATATTATTTAAATTAAAATAATGAAAGTACTGAGAGTACTAAAAGCTGATTATGGCTCAACATGCGAAAATCACCATCTTCCTTTATATACCATATTTCATAATTCTCAGTCTTAAAATTTCTATCTATATCTTAAATATCCATTACAATATGATTGCAGTGGCCTTAATAAAGGACTCCACAGTATACTAAAATCAATACAAAAAAACTTTACAATTCAAAACACAAACACTTAAAGAGACACTACAGCCCATTTTGCGCAAAAATCATGAAATGACAATTTTCCCAACGCTTTCTCAATTTTTGTTGCATTGTTGAAAGTATGAACTTTACGAAAATAACACTTATCTAAAGTGAAAAATTATCGTTTTAACGTAAAAATGAATACTTTTTGATGGCCTATACAAAAAATATCGAGTCTCCTCCTTTTAGTCTTCAGACGCATGCGCATAGACAGTAAACAGTGCAGCATGTCATCCAGTGAGAGAAAGTGTAGTTGATAGATCTAGCATTTTGACAGATTCTGTGAGAAAAGAGGTAAAAATAGAATGAGATAAAACTCATGCGTGAAATAAAATTTACCTAGGGATCAGTATGACCGTTGGAAAACAGAGAGCTCGGAGAAACGCATGTAACTCAGTGGCGGATCTAGGATTTCCGAAGAGGGGTGTGAAAGTCAAAGATTAGCCAAAGTAATCGGCCATTCGGGTGCAAAATTTGATTTTCATTCATAATCTGTAGCGTAAAAAGGGAGGGGGGATACTGGCCCCCTAAATCTGCCATTGAGACTAGCTGCGAAGACACTACGTTTAAAAGTAAGTAGTGCTATTTTTATCTAAACACTACACGTGTTAGTTGTAAAAACATCGGTCAATGGGAACATGGAAGGGTATCTGTTGAAATAATTATTTATAATTAGTTATTATAAGGAGCAGGGAATAATCTTATGTACTTGAAAGGTGAGTGTGGACCCCCTTGGAGGGGAATTTAGATAATTTCCTACACAACACCTTTGCTGTCATTCAAAACCACGTGGTGTAAATAAGCATTCAAAAGTCCGAGTCAGCATGAAGAAACCTTTGAATTCCGGACGATCTTCAACGCGCAGTTGAGAGTAAATTGTTGCATCCCAAATGTTCAAAATTGTCAGTATCGATGTGAATTTTATCATTTTATCAATATATGGTTTGAAAAACACTTCATTAAAATGTGGAAAATGAGCTGTAGTGTCTCTTTAAGATTAAAATCTATTGAGAATTCTCAATCATAAAAATTGAACTAATGAAAGTACTGAGAGTCTAGAAGCTTTATGACTCATGTAAATCCAATCTTCCTGTATCTGAAAATCCATTATGCTATATATGATTGATGTGGCCTTAATAAAGGCTCCAGTATATAAAGACGCAATAAAACATAACAATTCAAAACATCGTTTGATAAGGAAAATTCTAATGCTTTCTGCTGATCATGTGTTCTAGCTCTTCTTTCGCATCATTCATGCTACAAATAAAACAGTATTAATGGTATAATTTTCGTTAAAATCAATGCATCATTACAACACTGGTTATCTGAATAACCAATTTGCCATAAATCTGTCTCACTCACAAGTCAAAACAACTGTAACTTAGCCCACTTAAGAGGAAAACATCCATCAGACCCAAATTTGGAAGACAGAATTTTTATTTTGATTGATCACGATGATTAAAACAACACTTACACTACTGATACCAATCTCAGTCCTGAATGTGCAGATTTACCGCAATATAAATGATTTCCATAGAAAATTGTTTCTTCAGAGTGCACAGAAATGATATGCATCAACATCATCATTGTGAGGAACATAAATCAAGCATGCATGCACCAATCTGACTTTCTCTATATTCATCAGTGCAATTTCGACTGATTCAAAACAAATTGTTATGTGTATTTTTGTGTTTATATAAGAGAATACATATATACATTGATGGATGGCCTTATTATTACAGTTTGTATTGTGTTGAATTTGAATTACTCTTTTACAACACTGTATCACAATTAACTTCATCTTCCAGGAATCTTGGAATTCATTAATAATGAATGCTGGTCTGAATTCTCAAAAAGACATCACAGACAATGATAATCCCCAACTGATCCCTCACGGGCAGTCAGGTATACCGATCATTTGTCAGACCTGTTTTCTCAGCTAATGGACGGATCAATCATTCAGTTCTCTTCTTACAACAACAGCTAGGTAACAAAGTATATCTGCACTTAGTACACAAAATTTACTGCATCAACTAAATCTCAAAAATATTTTCTTCAAATCAATCCTGAATTATACTATTTTATATCTACTTTTAAATCTAAAATAAAATGAATTTTTAACACAAATCTTTAAACAGTAAATGAAGTTGGGAAATTATCACCAAATTGCATCTTGAAGTGGCACTTTTGAAAATGACCATGACAGTTTAAAGTTAGCAAACTCTTTGAACTCTATCTTCAAGTAATTATAACACACTACACAAAAATCGCTAAAACGCATCAAAGATGCGTATGGCTGAGTTGCAGTTTGAAAAATTACGCACGCTTGCATTCGCGAAGTAAAAACATGCACGTATCTAATACAGTTTATAAGTATGAAGCTTTGAATGGCCACAATAGGTATTTAGTGTGATAATGACCTTGACCTTTGGATTTCAAAAGCAACATGAATCTTGAATGTCATCAGGATAATGAAGTCTGATAAACATGCATCTGCAGCCAAGTACATGTATAAAAGTTAGAGGCAAGCTCAAATCTACAGTATATAGTGAAAAAGAGACCTTGACCTTTGACCTTTTGATCTCAAAATAAATATGAACCTTCCTCTTTTGGATGTGATCATGTTATGTAAGTCTCGCAAAGATGCACCAAAAAGTATGAAAGTTAGAGCCCGGACAAGCTAATTGTGGACACTGCCCAACTGGACGCCCATCCTTCGCCAATTTAAAAGCAGAGATTTGCTACGCAACTCGGCTAATAAAACCTAATAATAAGTAAGTAAATCATTTATTGCCTATTGACATACATTGTGCATTTGCATAATCATATACAGTATATGGTAATTAAATCAGTTGCACTCAGCCCATTTGACCCATATAAGTCACTTTTCTATTTCAATTATACATGTATGTATACATATAGCTGCAATTATGTAGCCCTCTCAGATTTTTTGGGGGAGGCCATCAGAATTTTTTTTTTAAAAATGGAGAAGGCTATACATTATTGCAGCTAGTTAGTACATGCATACATTGTAATATAACGTAGCACATATATTAAATCATTTGTACAAATGTTGTTTTTTTGGTTGAAACAGCTAGCAGCGTATATTTAGAAATTCTGCAGTTTGTATTTTAATTATTATTTAACAATAAGTCATTCAATTGGCAAACACATTTTTTTCTTCAGGTGATCAATATTTCACAGAATGTCAGCTGCCATACACAATTATGCATATTAAATATGCATAACTAGGAAATAAAAATTTGTTTCTAAATTAGCCATAATGTACAGATTCACTATACAACCATCATGTTATAGAATTACTATTAACTTTTGAAAACATTAATTCCTTCAAGATTTTGTACAATTTGCAGTTAGAAATGCTTGATAAATATCTCAATAAATATAAAAATTAAATTGCTGATCAATCCTTAGACTAATTCAAAACCGTCTCTCTTTTTCTCCTGAAAATCTAAAAATGCAAGCCAAATTATCAGATTATCATCATTTCATTTGCAACCAATGCAAATTCATCAAGTTAATCTTTGTAAATTTGAGAAAACATTAAAAGCTAGCATCTTGCTGCTACAACACGAGCACAGTTGATGTTTAATATCCCACCACAGAAGGTATATGTATGTGGTGATCATTATTGGTTTGGTTGAATGGAAGGATTAATTCAGTGAATTGTGGGTGACACACTAGCTAAAAACCAAGTCTATCGGTTCTATTGTAAGGATCCATATTATTTATGGCCATCAAAAAACCAGACAATTTGTGACCCTCGTCTCAGCGAAAAAATAATCTTTCTTCAGCGACCTTCAATATATAACTAATCTGTAGAAATTAACACTGAATTCTGGAATTATGCAGGTGGCCGAAATGCTGCTCTGAATGTTATGCACACATGCAGTGCAATACGAACTGTATAGCTATATTACTCATCTGATGCCCGCCCTCCCATATTTTGTTGCCAAGTGATAAAAAAATCAATTTATTCAAATGGTGGTGTAACCTACAGGCTTGTATATTTCACCTCTTCTGACTGATTCCTACAAATATTATATTGTATGTTACATGTATAACTGGCAGTTAATATCATGAGCTTCGAGTATTTCATTGAAAAAGTTCTGTTAAGGAATATGCTATTAAATTCCCTGCCCTTAAATACCTCCTTGTGACCCCTGAAAATTAATTTAGGAGGGTTTTTTTTTCATATAGAGGCCTCCAATGCATTCAAACAATAATTAATCACACACAATTCAATCAGTTTCCATGGCAACCAGTCCCAAATCCAGTAGTTATTAATAGAAGCCAATTTCCAGGGAGATGTTTGTTACGAACTATGCATGAAAACAGTTCAGGCCTTCACGATAATTACTAAGGCTCTAACACCATTCCAGCAGTACCAAGCATTAACTCGGGAGAGCCTATAATAGTTAAAAGTGTTTTATTTTAATTATTTTTTACACTTTCGTCTTTGGTATAACCATGCAGTGATAATTTCAACAAACAGCAAGTTGTTAAATTAAAGTATCCTCAATGTAAGTCTACATCATCAATTTATTCCACTCAAATAGTCAATTGACAATATAATTTAAGTTAATTAGCCATATCTAGAAAAAAAATTTAATATTTATATTCACTATTTTTCCTAATCATAGGTAGCTCTTTAAATTAGATGTTTAACATATCAAATCTGGTAAACATTGGGCTAATTAAAATGTTGAAATGTTAACCCTCGGAACAATCACAATTTGTTCAATTCCACATTCCATCAGTGTCAACGGAATGAACTCTGATCAATATCCAAAATTGATTTCAAATTTTACAAGCAGTTTACAAATTAGATTATGAAATAAGAAAAAAAAACATCTTCTCAATTTACACTAGCTGAGAAAATATGCCTGTGAGAATCCTTCTTCTTATAACAGCTGTTTAACATGTTAATTTGTCCTGTGACATTGGCGTAATGCAAGGAAAACATTTCCTTTGAATGTTTACACAACTAATAAGCCTGTGGGTTCTCACTTATTTTTCTTTGTGTTGGGCAAATTAATCTCCCAGAAAAGCCATAATCATTTGTGATGTGAAGAAATCTATTTTTTTTAACATAATAATTGTGGGTGTTTGTATATTCGAACGTGTGCAGTATATACCTAAGAACAGCCGTTAAAGCACCAGCAGAAATACACCAAATAAATGTATCAGTTTCCAATATAGACGTTGATTTTACAATGATGACTTAAATGATTTCCTTGTTGAACAGTGAATTTGATCATGATCGACATCAGTTAGGAACAGATCGAGTTAATTAAAACCATGAACTCACATGCAGTCTTTTTAGTGGTAAAAATATCACAATTAAAACAACTGAAACATAATCCAAATAGCAGAGAAAAAATCTAACTGCTGAATTTCTGTGGATCGACCAAATAAATCATGTGTTGACCTGGAATTACACAAATAATGAATTTCAAACAGTTAATATATAATTTTACTGAATTCATCATTTTGTAGCGGTCAGCCGGGTTCAATCACCGGTGGCCTGATAGCTCAGTTGGTAGAGCACCTGACTAGAGATTCAGGGGGCCCAGGTTTGAGTCCCGGTCTAGTCCGTTGCACTTTCTCACTTCCTCTTACAATTGAAGTAAATCACATGTAAATTAAATCATAATATCATGATCGATACACATCAATTACCTCAGGAGTACAATTTCAGATACTTACCAAATCCAGCTAGATACATGTAGATAATATATAAATTTATTATTACAGCACAAGAAGATTTTATATGTTTTGGAGTCGGTTATTATAATTTCATTTATGAAATTGGGATAGATTCAAGAAAACGTACTTTCGATGTAATACATAATGCATTGTTGACATCATTACGAACAAATTTGCATTTTGTGCAGGCTTTTTTTAAAAACTCTGATTTGGTAATTAATATCAAACAGCTCAGTAGAAGGAAGAAGTCTTGGATCATGTAAAACAAAGCACCAAGGAGAGCTAGATACACTGATACCAACATCTGAAAAAAAGCATCAAGATCAGGTTACATGTAGAAAAAGCCCAGTATAATGACTACCTAGCTATATATAAAATTGACCTCATTTCACTGGAGAGCTCATAAAACCTGAAATGCTTCTGGATCAGTTTCATCACCAGTAAATGCAAGGAGAGTAATGAGGTCATGAACCCCCTTGAATGCCAAGGATGGAAAATCATACTCTGAACCATCAACAAAGGCTAACATTTTCATTAGTCTTTAATTCATCAAAGACCTCGGACAATATTGCAGAGTGAACTCCCCACCTTCCCTGACTATACCAGATATCCACATCTAATGAGGGAGATAGAAAACCAGCCAGGCTAAACATCCACACAGCTATAGTGGGCCTGATTTTAACTCGTATCACCAGTATTTACCACACTGTTCCAGGCAACATATTGCACCATGGCATTACAGTTGTACCAAAGGACCGTAAAAATGCTGATGTAGCCCCAACCTTCAAAAAGGATATCCAGAGTTCTTCGGTAAATCACAGACAAGTTTCTCATACCTCGATGGTTATGGAGCAAATTATTTGCAGCACCATCATGTGTTACCTGGACATGTGCCACATCCTAACAGATACCCATGCAACATCTTTCCTGCGAGACCCAACTTGTTATCACTCTCCAGGGCTTTCGTCCAACAACACGGACAACCGAGGTCAGACAGATGTGTTACTCTCCTGGACTTTTCTAAAACCTTCGACAAGGTGTCTCCCACAAAAGGCTGCTTCATACGGTTCATCATTATGGAGTAAGAGTCCAGGTACACAGCATCGTCGGAAACCCACGTGGTTGATTACGCTTCATTCCTCTCCCCATCACCTGTGGGTCCATTCATTCCTACTCGCTCGAGTACATACAGATACATCTCCTCCATATTGTGTGGTTCTTTATTAGATTCACTAGGCTGGGGTTCCTTGCAGCATCCACAGACCATGTAACAAACCAGTTAGTATATATCCGACATCAATCCAGCCTTTAAGTACTCACACCTGAAGATACCAGAATGCCGCCAACTCCATAAAGGAAGAAGACTTGAATGATACCAAAACTGAATTTGTTATGAAAATTAATCTTTATAAAACAAGACACTATACTGGCATTCAGTTCTTAGCCTTTTAACTTCATCCACATGCATGCATCCAGCAAATAATTGCATTGATTCGATGCAATCTTTACGCTTGATCAACATCCAAGTCTTTTTCTTGGTTCTTGGTTACAGAAAAGGAGCACTGATCCGATTGAGGCTACCTCTGTGTAAATCCGAAATTCCTCTGACCCTTACCCTTACTTTTATACTGTAACATGTTGAAAAGCTAGTGTCGCAGCCTGCTTTGCCTACCTTTTAAACTTTATTTCACGGACCTAGTCCTTCAAAGATTCAGTTATTGGATGATTATTCTAAAAGTTAATCATGATTTATTTTTTTTAATAACTTTGACCCCAATAAGGCAATTCAAATTTTCTGTATTTGTGTGCTGACATATCATATGCAAAGAAATCGAATGGCGAGGAGGCAACGTAATTCATTCGTCGGTATTATAGGGCTATTTAAACGGAAATATAGCATCGTATCAGTCGATATAGCATACCACAACTAATCTCATAACCACACGCGATATTTATTCAATGTTTAAAATGATGGTTTCAACTAAATAATCCTCAAAAATATTTATTAGATTTATTCAAATACATGATGAATTTACAACTTCCCTGTTATGAAGTGAACGCGCTTTACCACAGAGAGTTTAGAGATATGAGGCATAAAAAAATCATTCGACATGAAGTTAATACGTTATATGAGAAATATATCTTCTGAATACAATTGAAATATGTTTTGATGGGATAATTGTTCATTTTGCAAACTAAGAACAATCCATTTTATAAATGATATGCTCATCGCGATGGCCCCATTACTCGTCGCCGCTTGTCACCCTGGGTGGTCGTATTGCGGCGACAACCCGGTATAGGGTACGACGCTCTAGATATATAAGCACCATCCATTTTCAGGGCTAGTTGATTCAGCAGCCGAGTTCTTACACATTCTTTACAACCGATTCCGACTTCTCTCAAAAACCAAACAATGTTAACAAGAGGTACTGTGAGCAATGCTCACCAAGAATACCCCCGCTTACCCCAATCTCCCAAAGGGTGTTGGTAATAGGCAAAACTTCAGTATTATGATTCAAAAGGTATCTAGGAACACAGCATCTCCATGCGATGAAAAAAGCCATTAAAGAATTTAAATGGAAACCATATTGCTACTTTGATGTCAAGTGCGCGTGACCTTTGACCTTTTGACCCCAAAATCGATAGAGAACATCTTCATCCCATGGGTAGTCCATATGTATGATATGGTGACTGTAGGTGGAAAGGATAACGCTTTAGAGCCCGGAAACCATATTGCTACTTCGATGTCCAGTGCGTTTAACCTTTTGACCCCAAAATCGATAGGGAACATCTTCATCCCATGGGTAGTCCATATGTAAGATATGGTGACTGTAGGTGGAAAGGATAACGCTTTAGAGCCCGGAAACCATATTGCTACTTCGATGTCCAGTGCGCTTGACCTTTGACCTTTTGACCCCAAAATCGATAGGGAACATCTTCATCCCATGGGTAGTCCATATGTATGATATGGTGACTGTAGGTGGAAAGGATAATGCTTTAGAGCCTGGAAACCATTGCGTCTACAGACGGACGGACGGACGGACGGACAGACGGACAACCCGATTCCAGTATACCCCCCCCCACAACTTGTTGCGGGGGGTATAATTATCATACAGTGCTGTTATGTACATTTGTACAAGAATTCAGGACATATCCAAGTTCATAGACCATTTCATGTATTGAATAGATATATATTCCAAGAAATAGATTTTTGAAAATACATGAGGCCATTGAACTGCGACACTTCACGCCAGCATACTTGTACTTCATGAAATGCATTCAATTTTCAAAAATGAAATTTATTTTTTATATTTACAATTTCCTTTCATTTCTGTCGGAATATTCCCAGCAGTTAAAGTATAGTCATATATATACTACATACGAACATTAATTGTTCCCACTCATGAGGAAATGACTAATCATTTCAATTGGTCAAGATTTCAAAGGTATATAATGTATATCCCAGCATATGAAAATATTCTTTTTAATAGGAATAAAGATAATCATTAAATGAATGTTTTGGACATTTTATCAATTTGTCACTGGAGACCCCGATTAACCCTTTGTGTAATTACTCACATATACCTACACACAGGATATTGAATTCTCAGAGTCACCTTCCCATACATGCCTTTAGTTTCCTGTGACTATAAATATCCCCCGTGGGTGAATGACTTTTCTTGAGTTTAAATTATCATACTGTGCATTATCATCACTACTCGAATTCATACGTCAATTATACTAATTACAGAGAAGGAATCTCGTAAGAATCTTATATGTCAAAAATAACAATTTAATGTCAAAGTTTGTGAACAAGATTGAAGGACGTTCACCATGAGAAACAATATAACTTCTTATTATACAACTATTCTCAGTTTTCACATGTTGCTTTGTATTCAGTCCCGTGGGGATCCGGGTTAGAATAGGTCCTCAGTACCCCTTGATTGTCGTAAGAGGCGACTAAATGGGTATGTGCATGGTCCTTCAGATATAAGACGGTAAAAACCGAGATCCCCTGTCACAGCAGGTGTGGCATAATAAAGATCTCTCCCCACTCAAAGGCCACAAGCGCTGAGCATATAGGCCTAAATTCTGCAGCCCTTCACCGGCAATGGTGACGTCTCCATATGAGAGACAAAGTCTCGAATGGGACGCTAAACAATATACTGTTAATCAATCTTTGCATTCACGATGAAATTGGCTATCATTACAATTAATGGTAAAAATATCAAAGACATTGAAAATGTAATTATATTTCCACAAACTTTGCCTCTTGAGTTGAACATATCATATATAATCTATTTTACTACTTTAAAGTTGAATTCATCATGTATTTGAATGATCTAGCTCTAATGAGTATTCAATTCTCTTTAAATACTGAATAAATATCGAGTGTGTCACGGGATCAGTGTGGTATGCGTGTATATATATATTCAAATCGGCAACTGTCACTTTTAGTCAAATTCAACAGGTAAATCGCATACAAAAGCAACACTTCATAATTTGTAGAAATTTATAAGATTTGTTACATGTACCTTGGATGAGATTTTACCCCATAGAGAATTTACCTCAGGTGGAAGTATTTTAAATGTTTGGTTCTTTTGGGGTGGATTTCGGTTCTTTTGGGGTGGATTTCGGTTCTTTAGGGGTGGTTTCGGTTCTTTTGGGGTGGATTTTGGTTAAAGTAGTCGATTTATTTGGCACTGTTTAGGTAATCATTCAAGAACTCTTCATATCCAGGAGATGAAAAAAAATAATTCTATTGGCGGGGGGTGGGGAGAAATGGCAAAAATGTTGCATATGACCCAATTTCCAACTGCTAAAGATTTCAAAACATCTGAATTTCTATACATATACTGTGAATGTCTTGAAATGACAATTCTACGCAATAATGCATTTCTCCTTAAGTCCCATTAATTCATTGTTCATCCAAGGATACACTGAAGTTAAATTGAAGCCAGATGTCAAATTGGATTTAGTCATCTGCTGTAACAATTAAGATTTTCTCATTTACTGTAGGACTTCAGTCTCCATTTTAGAGTCTGGGTTGATTTTTAAAGACTTCTAGCCAAAACTACACTATGCAGCTGTAAAATTAAGTCTATTCTGAATTTTGAGACACAGAAAATAGATTATTTTATAACAAATTGTCCTTCGAATCGCTTTCCATTAATTGATGCAGTGTTTTAAATGTCCATCCAGGAATCGTAAATTCCACAATTTTGGTATAGGTGCAACATGTACATGTTCTTCACAACTATATATATATATGCACAGCTGAATATTTCTCCATAATGCACAGAAGTAAAACAGAAGAGTTTCAAAGATCAAATGCATTTTCACTACATATATCTATTTGGACACCACCCTTAAGAGCCTGAACCCATAGCCCAAGGATATAGAATAGAAAAAATTGGTACTAGACTTAGCTATATGCTTTTTATAACTATACCTGTAAGTATCATCAAACCGAATTTCATTAAAATACACAAAAGTTGGAAGATTGGTTGGTTGGTTATTTGCTTGTTAATTCGTAGCAAGAAATTTTCATGTTGAGACGTCATCAGCTGTAGGTGAAGTACCACAAATTTAGACCTACATTTTCTGTATGTAGTGTTTAGGGCCATATAGCAGTGAGGGTTCTTATTAGATGATACCAACACCAGCCTGGGGTCTGCCATAAAACAGGACCTCCATTTTAAGGTCATTTCTGAAAGACCAGTGACTCTCACTTCTATATAATGCCAAGCATTTGGTGAAAAAGGATTCACAATATACTTAAATGTTTACATCTTAGGTTTGAGAGTGGGACTCGCAACCTCCCAATTGGGAAGTGAACGCTCTCCCATTGAGTGGGGTGGGGTGGGGGTGGGGGGGGTTACATTAAAAGGTTGGGGGCCTGGGAAGCCTGGTAGGGGCTATACTGAGTTCTGTCAATATAAAACAAATAAATGTATATATTTTAGTGTTTTTTTGACAAAATTTCTGCAAAATATGGATCATATTTGTGAAATGGGAGGAAATTAAGGTCTGTTATTGAAATGTAACTCTCATTGGAAAAACACTTTGTCTGGTCACACACAACCTTTATGCCTTGAACTTTTACATGTAATGTGTCTCTGTATTACAAAGTTGTAAACTGAATCAATTAAGATTTCTTCTCTATTACAAAGTTGTATATTTAATAAAGATTTCTAACTTTCTTTGGATAGACTGACAATTAGGGCTGAAACGATTCACCGAAATATGGAAACTGTTCAATATAAATGCTCAATTCCATATTTGATTCATTGGTTCGCTATGTTTTTTATAAATTGAGTTCTGTAAAATACATCGGGCTTTTTGACCTGCACTTGTTATTCTTACATGGGACAAAATTGTGTCCAATAATGTTCAGACCTGATCGAGTCTGACAAAAACACTAATGAACTTCATCAGTTTAAACTACAGAGTCAACAGCGAGGCCTCTCACCTATGTTTACATTACAGAGACAACAGCGAGGCCTCTCACCTACGTTTACACTACAGAGACAACAGCGAGGCCTCTCACCTACGTTTACACTACAGAGACAACAGCGAGGCCTCTCACCTACGTTTACACTACAGAGACAACAGCGAGGCCTCTCACCTACGTTTACACTACAGAGCCAGCAGCGAGGCCTCTCACCTATGTTTAAACTACAGAGTCAACAGCGAGGCCTCTCACCTACGTTTACACTACAGAGACAACAGCAAGGCCTCTCACCTACGTTTACACTACAGAGACAACAGCGAGGCCTCTCACCTACATTTACACTACAGAGACAACAGCGAGGCCTCTCACCTACGTTTACACTACAGAGTCAACAGCGAGGCCTCTCACCTACGTTTACACTACAGAGCCAGCAGCGAGGCCTCTCACCTACGTTTACACTACAGAGACAACAGCGAGGCCTCTCACCTACGTTTACACTACAGAACCAACAGCGAGGCCTCTCACCTACGTTTACACTACAGAGACAACAGCGAGGCCTCTCACCTACGTTTACACTACAGAGCCAACAGCGAGGCCTCTCACCTACGTTTACACTACAGAACCAACAGCGAGGCCTCTCACCTACGTTTACACTACAGAACCAACAGCGAGGCCTCTCACCTACGTTTACACTACAGAGACAACAGCGAGGCCTCTCACCTACGTTTACACTACAGAGACAACAGCGAGGCCTCTCACCTACGTTTACACTACAGAGACAACAGCGAGGCCTCTCACCTACGTTCAGCGGTTTGGAAACAATTAATTTGCTTCAAAAATTGTGACTGCATGTTAATCTTTGTAATTAAATTTTTCGTCAAAGTTTTTTATTGGTTTCCTCTGTAAAATGTATCGTATTGGAAATATTGAACCATGGCATAAGTATTACAATATGTACCATATCTTTAAGGGGGCTTATCCTTTCAGCCCTAATATTGACCTTGCATGATCTTGGCCAAATGACCTTCATTGACTGCCGCCAAATAGCGCACAATATTACCCGATTATCTAAATTTTCACAATTTCTATTTTTTCTACTCCTAAGATATGCTAAACATGGTGACAATTTAAGCTGGTCTGATTGAGATGTTTGAAAGTTAAATATAAAAAGAGAATTCAAAAGCACAGGTGGTGACAGAACGGGTCAACAACACATCGTTTAGAAGATCTACAGGAGAAGTCCATGCAATGACCTAGCAGTAGGTGACCATTACTGTGGGGGCGGTTTACTCTATACAAACGTATTACACTGCAGGATTTCATACTTCCTCCTATCATTGTAAAGCTAATGAACAGCTGAGTAATGATGATCTCATTTACACACATTGCAGAACTTTATCTATAATTAGCCTCCTGAAGTATTGTGATTATCTTCCATTATCAGCAACACTGAATGTTAGATAATATTTATATACATACTAAAAATATTACACTGTAAATATAACATTTCTCTCTCTCTCCCTCTCTCTCTCTCTCTCTCTCTCATCACATCCCTTACATACTCCTGCTCTCTCCATTGTTGCATTATACAAGCCCTGATCAACAACATTCTCTAATTAACATGGAAACGACAGTCAATTCAATAGTTGTAACAGCTAGGAAGGGAGAAAATGCAATGGACCAGATCTGGACCATTCGAACCCAGGCCCCATGAATCTCTCAAAGTCAGGTGCTCTACCAACTGAGCTAACGGTATCTGCACTGAGCCACCTGCAATCAAACCCAGCTGACCGCTACATTCCTCCCTCCTTAATTGTCTTCACACTTGAAGACATCGATCAACCCAGGATCTTTATCCCCTGGCAGGCATTTTCACCTGTCAGTTCCAGGGGCTGGTCTATGGCATCAAATGTAACAGGAAGGGAGAAAAAGCAAAGAACCAGACCAGGATTTGAACCCATGCCTCTAGTAAGGTATTCTACCAACTGAGCTGGCCACCAGCGATTGAACATGGCTGATCGCTACACAGTATTCCTCACTTTTGATTGACTCTTCACAATCATTTCATTTGCATTCTATCTGTCCTACAGCATATCTCTGTGAGGTGATAAAATATGACTGTTAAAATAATCTAAATAAGAATCATACAACCTGATTCAGCTCAGGTTTAAATTGCAAAACTTATACTGTTGAAAAAACTTGGGGGGAAAAGTACCTAATACCCTAAATATTTCATGACTTAGTACGGCTTTCATCCATGTGCTTAGCCCTGCTGGGTGAATTCTGCAAGCTTAACACTTGAGAATAAAGAGCAATGGCTGGTGCTTTTTATTAAAATTGTCTCTTTCTTTAAGCAGATTGCTAAACCATTTCAAACTAAATGCATGCAGACTTCATATTTCAGCCATACTGTCTTTCATATTATACTATAACTGACAACAGACTACAGAATTTAATCAGATGTTCAAGCAAGCATAAATGCATAATTAGAGAGGCTGTCTAAGGAAAATCAGACAGGTCAAGGTTTGCACATTCAATTTCTAGAATAAAATTTTTTACAACATGTAGAAATGTGTTAAAGGTAGCTCATTACACCAAGACTTACACACTATATCACATGATGCAGGTGATTTAAATGTTTCGTGATATTATTTGTATCAATCGTTTGTCTACATGTATAATCGTAGCTCAGTGGATAAAGTGTCAGGTCAGTGACCCGCAGATCCCGAATTCAAATCAACCCAAGTCTTTTGTTCGTATTTATTTAAATAATAATTTGAAAATCATATCTTTTATACAAAATTGCCTATTGCTTTTTTGACATGCAGTTTTATTAGAAAGCAATCTTAAATAAAATTAAAGTCCCTATTGGAATCAAACCCATGACCTACAGTTCAGTAGACAAGGTGCTAACCTACTGAGCTACTCAGCTAAATGGAATAGACGAATACATATATGGCTGATATGTTGATTTCCACTTATGTTTTAGCATGAAGTCAGCCATTGACAATGTAGAGTACGTACCTCCTTAAATCTAATCCTCAATACTTAATTACAGAATGCAAAAATTCTTCATTTTAATTACACAGACTTTACTTTTTTTTTATACTGTATGACAAGATTATACTTCCTATATACACATCTTTAAAAAGTTTACTTCGATCTGGCCAGAATGTTCAATTTGAAACCTTTATTTGCAATGACACTACTGCAGCAGCAAAAAGTACAATGAAAAGGATATAGAGAAGTTATTCTATCATATCTCGTTATACAATAGACAGCATACATTAATGATATGTGTATTAATTATAGCTATATCAACCTTTAATAGAAATCAAGTGATGAAATTATACAGCCTGGATTTCCTAGATAATTGGCCAATCAGCAGTCATGTGATTTCCTCAGCAGTCTCTATTGCTGCATTTCATTACAAACTCTAATAACTGCAGCATACATAGTCTTGCTATTTAATGAAAGGATGTTGGGATATCATCTACAACATGCAAAGAAACCATGAGATGGAGGGGGAAATAACGGGGAGGAGATGAGGGTTTTATGTTAGGGATAGATTTCATTAACCTCTGTGACTCAGAGAGACCGAGACTCAAAATATATGATGCCTGCATTCAACGCAAGGCGTAGTTATCTTTGATGAAAATTATTAAGAATACTCTGAAAATAAGGAGGAATAGCTTCAAGTAAAGATGTAAAGGTTCTAAAAGATCGACCCTCTCTCAACCTTTAGACTTTTCATGACGTCGAGTTATTTAAAATGATCTTACAGGTGTGATGAAACAAGCAAATCCAGTGAATGTATTTGACTCAGATGCTTTGATTTTACTTTTCTTGCAATGTTTCACTGCGGCAGAGATGTTATCTTAAATAATATTTTAGTTGTGGTATTAGATCTTGACCTTTGACCTTTTGATCTCAAAGTGATAGAGGTTAATATCCTTTTGTGATACTACAAGTGATCTTTCATTGCTGAATATCATTGTATTTGATATAATTTGAGTCATTTTCTTACCAAACACACCATTAACCTATAAAATAGGGGCATGCATCCTCTAAAATCATGGAGATTCTTCTCGTGAAGTTTTATTGTTAATTTAGATCAAACAGCATTTGAAATATGTATCATCTAAAATCATTTCCCACAATGTGGTGGCCTTCACCTTGGACCTTCTGAAATCAAACACAATCTAAAGATCATACTTTAGTCATACACACTCCTTATGAGTTTCATTCCTAAAACTCAAATTTTAACTGAGATATCACAGAAACTGTCCCTTACTTTATGTGACCTTCACCTTTTGACCTCCAGAACAATTATAGTGGTGTGACTGGCCATGTATGCTTAAAGTTATGGGAACTCTTTAATCTGATGTTTCATTATCAGACTATAGCGATGTCTCAGTATCCAAGATATTATCTTGAAATAATTTTTACCAGGTACCACCCTTATGTCATGAAGACTTAATTCAAAAGAGTTTCAAAGCACAAATTATACACAAGACGTTATCTGCTAACCAAAAGTACAATCAGACCGACCCAAATGCACGTCATTCATAATAATCAGACCGACCCAAACGCACGTCATTCATAATAATCAGACCGACCCAAACGCATGTCATTCATAATAATCAGACCGACCCAAACGCATGTCATTCATAATAATCAGACCGACCCAAACGCATGTCATTCATAATAATCAGACCGACCCAAACGCACGTCATTCATAATAATCAGACAGACCCAAACGCACGTCATTCATAATAATCAGACAGACCCAAACGCACGTCATTCATAATAATCAGACCGACCCAAACGCACGTCATTCATAATAATCAGACAGACCCAAACGCACATCATTCATAATAAACAGACCGACCCAAACGCATGTCATTCATAATAATCAGACCGACCCAAACGCACGTCATTCATAATAATCAGACAGACCCAAACGCACATCATTCATAATAAACAGACCGACCCAAACGCACGTCATTCATAATAATCAGACAGACCCAAACGCACGTCATTCATAATAATCAGACAGACCCAAACACACGTCATTCATAATAATCAGACAGACCCAAACGCACGTCATTCATAATAATCAGACAGACCCAAACACACGTCATTCATAATAATCAGACAGACCCAAACGCACATCATTCATAATAAACAGACCAACCCAAACGCACGTCATTCATAATAATCAGACAGACCCAAACGCACATCATTCATAATAATTAGACCGACCCAAACACACGTCATTCATAATAATCAGACAGACCCAAACGCACGTCATTCATAATAATCAGACAGACCCAAACGCACGTCATTCATAATAATCAGACAGACCCAAACGCACGTCATTCATAATAATCAGACAGACCCAAACGCACATCATTCATAATAAACAGACCGACCCAAACGCACGTCATTCATAATAATCAGACCGACCCAAACGCACGTCATTCATAATAATCAGACCGACCCAAACGCACGTCATTCGTAATATACAGACCGACCCAAACGCACATCATTCATAATAATCAGACCGACCAAAACGCACGTCATTCATAATAAACAGACCGACCCAAACGCACGTCATTCATAATAAACAGACCGACCCAAACGCACATCATTCATAATAATCAGACCGACCCAAACGCACGTCATTCATAATAATCAGACAGACCCAAACGCACGTCATTCATAATAATCAGACAGACCCAAACGCACAACTGTTAATTATCAACAGAATAAGTCATTCATAATAATCTATGCATTGTTCTTTTGATCAAACCAGCTGCTACACTGTAAATTAAATAATTTATTGTTTTTAAAATAACTTTCAAACGCATGCGTTTTGTGTCAATAATTGATACAATGGACATTAAAAATGACCCATTAAATTTACAATACACTAGATAGTGAGTACATAGATAAACTAACTAATACCAAAGAATCCATTTCTATTCAGTTCATTACATTATGTTATCAAAATCTGAAAGAATTGTAATTCTTGTTAATTGAAGGTTAATGACTTTGCCCAGAATTCCATGTCTTGTGATGGAATAGAGTGGTCCAGTAAATTCTGTGTAACTGTCCAGTTCCTTCAGGCTACTACTAGGAGTGGACTTTTACACCTCAAGACATTCAGATCGATTCTTTAGAGGATATAGAAAAACCAACTATCAACAACGTCATGTGTTATGATGAAAACAATCACTTTATATAAATCTCCTGATGTACACGATCATATTACGTGTATGACATTATATGTATACGTGTATGACATCATACAAAACTATATCTGCAGAAGAATCATGGAAATGAAATGTAACGTGAGAAAACCAATGTCCAATTACAGGATGTGTTGTTTTAAGTTGTTCTTGCAGAGAAAAATGTGTTTTTTCCAAACATTTCCAAGACCGATCGACAACATCGTGTCTTACGGTTTAAGAAGGATTGAAATTTCCAGTACGTAAACTAATAAGTAACATATTATATTCATACCAAATGTCAAAAGACCTTAATAAAAGCTAAAAGAAACAATTAAATTATGCCAAACAATCAAATCTCGTTCGTAAATATAAATCTGACAAAGTTTTGTCAATATCAATCACCACGACGATCCGTCTGCTTAGGAATCCACTGTTGTTCATGTCTCCACTCATTTTATATTTTTTTTTTTTTTTTCATCTATTTAAAATAATGTTCGTCCATTTTGAAATTGTCTATTTAAATTAACACTGTGTGATTAATAACTATAACTCTCACACAATGTATACTGGAAATTAAGGTGAACTAGCTGCACATACATTCGGTGCAATGTGATATTTTTCATAGCATTACCCAATGTCAAGTAATGCTCAATTCTAATTGCTAAATAATATCACCATGTCAGGAGATCACCAGGATTTTATTCAAAGAGGGATTGCTATTTTTTCCCCCATATGTTTCTCAGCAAATCCAATTTGATTATCTATCAATTAAAAGTAAAACACAAAGTAAGTCATACAAGATGTGCTTATGTGAATTGATCTAAACTTGATACGACTTAACAAGTTACCAATAATAAAATACATGTAGCTGCTCCAACCTGAATTTCATGACTTAATTTATAAATCGTAAATCATAGATGAAAAATCTTAATTTAACATACAATATCATGCAACATTGTGCAGCAGCAAAATATTTAAACCATAATGATGCTAAATCTTAGAAAATCAAATTGATTTTTTATTTCAAATTTGAAAAATATATTCTCCAATCTTTCTAAAAAATTAAGATTTGTCCTTTTTTATTGTATTTGGAAAATTCCATATATTCAACATAATTTCTATGTAAAAATACTGGTAATTGTGCAAAATGACAAAAATATAAATTTATCATAAAACTGAGGGAATAAATGCTGATTTTAATATTGAATTTTCGGTTTAAAAATTCTGTTCATGGATACATCATATTGGGTTTATTTGTTTAAGTTGGGGTAATTATTCACAGTATTGCATGGAGTACCCATATTATAATGAAACCCTTTCTTCCACACTAATCTAGGGCAATGTGCAAAATTAGTTGTATAAGCGGTTGCGTATTTGAGGGGGGGGGGGGGGGAGGAGGGGGGGGGGGGGGGCACCTGGTGCAAGCCCCCTAAAATTTTAAAATTCAAGGTCAATCATGAATCTCTTGTTTACAAATAAAACAATCAATCAAAGAATCAATCCTTTTTTTTTTTCCCCTCTCAGAGAAATAGATGACAAGATATTTTGATTTATTGTAACAATAAATTGAATTTATACACATGGTGAAGTTATATTTTAATTTTTTTTTTTTAAAAACCCTTAAAATTTGTGTCATTTTATTAATTTCACCTCATTAGAAATGACAGAGAAATGTAAAAATTGCTATATAGAGGAGATATTGCCCCCTGCTCCCAGTCCATGATGAAGGACCCACTTGGGGCCTTATTGCAGCCCCCAGACCCTGTCTCATGAAGTTGTGCCTCCACCCAGGGACCTATATATACTAACGTTAGTATATAGGTCCCTGTTCCACCTAACTTCATTTCATGGATCCACCCCTGATCAGTATTGAAAAGGTTTAACTGATCAATACATTATACAATGCAACTCTGAATATAGTACACAGTGACCTGAATGACCGCTACGTACAAGTGGACATTGTCCTGGGGGGTGTTCAACTCTAAAGGGCATACAGCCTTCACACAAAATATCAGAAAGAATTATCAGTCATTTCAAAATCATACAGCAATGTAATTATACAAATTTACAAACCCAAAATCAGCTTGCAAAATATGCAGAGTTCCCCCTTTTTTTTCCCTCCGTCTTACTACATATTTTAGTAAATAATATAGGAAATCACATGAAATGGGATTTAAAGTAGAACAATTAAATGATTAAATAAGCTGTACATTTGGGTATTGCTCTCACATTATCACATGGTTAACACTTCACGGACACTGACGCCGTGACGTACAATTTACCTGGACGTTCTCTCAGGGGGTCAGAAGGTCAATGTATGTCTACAACACGTGTGATGACAATTGTGACGTAAATTCATGCGTGCTAAAACTACGATCCCTTACTTACTTTGACCGTCAAACTTCCGGATTATCGTATCGATGAAGATGTTTGGCGGAGCCACATGACCTCTGCGTACTGGCATTTTATTTTATTGGGAACCACACACAACAAACGTCACAAAGTAATATCCCCTCGTCGAAGAAAAAAAAACCATACGTTATTTTACCCCATTCTTCACTCTTAGGCCTATACAAACGTTTCCTCAACCAAGGTTTCCTCAGCCAGATGTTATTAAAAAAAAATATCCTCCGAGAATGACTGGCGCGCCGAAGACCTCCCGGGGGCTGCGTTTGAGTCACCAAATATTGTGTAGGGAGGGGTTCAGTACAGGGTGGGAGCACTTGTCGCGGAGAGTGTTTAGAACTGCGCGTGATAATAGCTGGTGTGTAGAAACACGCATGTGTCTGAACACTGCCGCCGTAGCAGAATAAGTTTGTTTTGTAAAGTAAGATATTGATCTACACAGAACGACTTCCGATCGATGAACGAGCCGCAGCTCCCGAGCACTATAGCTCTCTCTCTCTCTCTCTCTCTCTCTCCGGTGAATTTTAAACTTACTATGTCCAGCCTAGAAGACCCGGAGAGAATGGGCGCGGATGTCATTGTAACGGCAAAAAGGCCCATCTTACGTAGACATGGGGACACCTGTATTTATACAGTTTATCCAATAATCTCGAAATATGAAAGAGGATATTACTTGTAGTATGGACATGTCCCCACTAATTAAAGTATCTGTATATACGAAACCTTTCATTTTCTGTGGGTCACATGTATCGAGGCGAAACTGTTTTGTCCTCATAGTGCCTCACAGTGCAGGCAAAATAATTAAAACTGTCCTCACGTTACATGTCTTATCAACTCTCTCTCTCTCTCTCTCTCTCTCTCTGTGTATTTATTTTTCATCTGGCTTGAAAGACTTTAGATTTATTTACTATTTAGAAACTTCATTAATCTGTCTATAATAAATACCATATATTATTTTGGCACTGGTTTTGGCCTTTTAGAAGATCTTGCAATATTTGTTTATTTTTTCCTGGAAAGAAGCGTTGATCTACTGCAGACACGGGAATATAGGCAATGAAACACGTGAATAAAAAAAAAAATGGTTTCGATTTATTGTTTTGTTGTAGCGAGCAGAGTTTCGGGTCTTCGAAGAAAAATGATTCACACCAGCTCCCTACAAATACATCGTCGGAACCCACGGGTTTCCCCGTTAGTACTCATAATATATTCTGAATGTAGAGTAACGGGAGGTCAAAAACCATTGAATTCCGATGATGCAACGTAATAATATAGAACCAAGTAATTGCTATAAAATACATAACCTCATAATTGTAACAATTTTGAAGAAGTAATAGCGGTTGTTTTGAGAGAAAAACCGCATTTTGTAAGTTAACATATTTCATCGACATTGCCAACTTTTCCTGGGGTACTACACTTTTTTTTTATTATACAAAAATTTTTGACTGCGGATGCAGTTGATCGGTTTTGTCATATATTATAAGCCAGTGTTTGGGGAGTGGGGGTAACAGATCGTCAAATTTAAAGGTATATTTTTATATATTTAATTCGTAGAAAGAATTCAATTTTGTAAGTTAAAAGACGTGATAAATTTTCTGTAAACAATGCATGCTTTAATTTGCGGTTCGTATCATTCAACTTGATGAACAGAATATATATATATATATATTCCGTTTTCCAGAAATTCAATTTTTTTTAAAAGCGATCCAAAAACATTTCAAAGAGGGGGATTGTGACCCAAGTTTGTGCCTTTCCCACCTTAGAAAAGGTGGTGTGGTGGTTGGGATGTTGGAGACCGCAAATTGCAAAAAAGTTACCTTTTGGTTAAAAAGAAATGCAACCAAAGACGGGGGTGGGGGTGCACCCCATACCCCCCCCCCCCCCCACCCCCTGATCGCCTTTGTCATTGGATTAAAGTTTGTACATATCTGAAACTCAAACGTTAGACCACATTGTGTCTATTGTAGAATTTGAACTTTTTTAAGGTCCAAATCAAATTTAATTTCTGGGGTCAAAGCTACAATAAACCTAACTATTTCCTACTCTCATATATATAAAGCACATATATAATTCAAATAGAAAGAGTTGATATCACAGTCAAACTAATTAAGTAATTAAATAAAAAAGCAGGAAAATATGCAGTTCCAAAATATATAATTTGAAAACAAGTCTGTTTTGAACAACCTAGAATTAAGTTCATATGCCTATGGTTGTTTCTCACACACAGCATGTCCGTTATTGAATTACCTAATCACATCTGAGTGCCCATGGTCCGGGGGGGGGGGGGGGGGCGACGTAATCATGGACGCCGCCTTTTTCTCAGATGTTTTAATGATTGTCCTCCTTATTTTGACGTAATTTCTTTACATCATGGATACTTAGGACCAAAGGTTTACTTTAACATTTTTCTTTCTTGCTTTGAAAAACTATTTGCCATTAAGTCATTATACATGTACATGTATTAGCATTTGGTTGCTTTTCATACGCTTTATTTTTTAGGTGGGGGGGGGGGGGGTAGTATACGGGCCGTGGATATCATAACACCTGACTAGTGATGCAGGAGTTCCGAGTTCGATTCCCGGTCCAGCCCAAAATTTTCTCCTTTCCTATATTACATCTGTACGTTTGGTGCTGAACGTCTAAGATCAAAATTTATGAACACTGTAATTTTCTTATTTTTCATTTCTTGTAGATTTTCTTAATTAACATGTAAAGCACATCCATGGTTTATAAAACTTTAATACATACTTATGGCCTTCTGATCGGAATTTGGTTATCAGACGGAATTTTTTCCCCCCAGTTTAGTCGTAAGATGTGTGAATAGGGGCGTTGGCGTTGCGTCACTCGATGCAAACTTCCGTTGCTTTCGATAAGTAGGGGAAGATATCGAGGACGTTTCGGATCACTGGATCTTTAATACGGCATGTAGACATAAGCAGACGATAGGGAGAAGTCGTTGGATATTTTTCCAACATAGATCTCGCCAGAAACTGGTAGGCAGAGAGTAGAAAATGTTAAAAATAAGCCGTGAATCGAGCCCCCCCCCCCCCCCCTCCCGAAATCCAAGATGGCAAGTGTTGTCCCTTTACTTTTTTTAATGTACACATGATACACCTTTTTTAAAACCTCGAAAAAAGCGGATTTTGGTGGTGGAATTTATTTATATAATCTATTATTCGGACACAAATCATGCAAAACTTCAATTTATTATTCGAGAACAAATAATACAAAACTTCAATACCTGACAACCGAGCCCCTGTGGCCATGTTAGGATTACTATCTATGTTACAGGACATCATAATACATTGAACATTGCGTGCTCCATCTACATTAGATCATTCATACGACGCTCACTGCTTGAGAACGGTCACAGCTTCACGGGAAAATCTGCAATTTAAAAAACCTGAAATTCTATAGCGTGTGCTTTAGTTTTCAAACTTTTTTGGTAACAAATTTCCTCGAAAACACGGCGACACAAAAACTATTTGCTTATCATCAATATTTGATTTAATTCACAACTGAAAGTTTGGAATTTAAAGTTTTAAACTGAGTGGCTCTTTCTCAGGTTATTTTCACACTAAAATAAAATGAATTTACTGCTGAACTCAGAAACAAATTTGTTTGGTTTTATCATTAAAGTGGACAATGAGTGAAGCCACCCTAATTTCATGGAAAGTGCCGATGTACGATAATCATGTTTCGGTTTACTTCAATCATTGATATTTTTAAAAACCGATAGAAAATATGTTACACCAATTTTATGAACGCAATTTATAGTAAATCGATATGTTCATGAGTCGATTAATGTCAAGGAGAAAATCATTATAGCCTTCAATTTACGAGTACAGATTTCCCAATCACGAGTTAATTATCTAAGATCTCGTAATTTGGAACAAAAATCTAGTATTAACAAATTAATCTACGATATATTTATTTCCTTATCGATATAATTATTTCCTAATCACGAGTTAGTCCTCTATAATATATATCGTACGTACGAGTTAATTTTCGGTACAAGATCTCCAATTTATGGCAAAAAATCTCGAAAATCTACGAATTACGAATACTCTCGACTCTCGGCTGTTTCCGTAACCTCCAACTAGCGAGAATCTGGTTAAAACATACGATAACAAGGCAAATTGATCGTTTCGATACCCAACAAGAATTATCATAGTTAGTAGTTTGGTTTTTCTCCCCTGCTAAAACCCATATATACCACAAAATTTTCCTATGATATTGCTTTATTGCATAATTGACATTTTTACTTGAAAATTCAATAGAAAAACATTATATAAACACAAAAATTGAAATCCTTTTAAACCGTTTTTTATTGATGTGTAGCGGTCAACCAGGTTCGATCGACGGTGGCCAGATAGTTCAGTTAGTAGAGCACCTTACTAAAGATTCAGGGGGCCCGGGTCCGTTGCGTCTCTCCCTTCAAGTTGCATTTGGTGCCGTGATCGTATAGTGGTTAGTACTTCGCATTGTGGCCGTGACAACCCAGGTTCGAATCCTGATCACGGCACCAAAATATTTAACCGGAACTAGCATAACATGAACAGTAACTTAGGTGACCGAATGCCCCAAAACTCTGTACACTGGCTCTACTAATACGTTCAACCATGGTAAGGTAATATAAGATCTATGGTCAACACATCGGAATGAAAGCACTAGCCATTAGAGTTTATGATATATTAATGATATAGGATTAGATCTAAGTTGATTCATATCGTAATCAATAACAAATAAGAAGTTGCATAGAAAAATAACAAAGTGTAAAGTAGTATAAAAATTGAAATACATCTATATCAACAAAAGTGGAATATCCCACCAGATGTCGAGTGTTTGGTGAAGGAACTGTCACTACCTGTTTTAACGACTTATGTATGTCGCGGCCAGGATTCGAACCTCGGCCTTCCGCATGCGGGGCGAACGCTATAACCTCTAGATCACCGCGGCTGTTGAAAACCAGTTTCACGCAAGTTGGACCAAATGGTACAATTTGACAACACTTCTATGTTCTTTTAAAAGGGACATAGCTCCCAGAAAAATATCAAATAAGAATTTCATGTGAGTATGCACATTTATTCAGAATGTCCATATTGAAATATATGAAATTCTGTTCAGCGGTTTCAGAGGAGTACCAAATATCAGATGTTGGCCAAATTTCTATGTTCAAAAGGGGCATAACTCACAGATATATAATTGAATAAAAATTTCCTGCAAATATGTATATACCTTAACATGTCCTTATTAACTACATTTCATGAAATTCTGTTATATTAGTAGAAACTCCCAGAAAATAAACCGAATCACAATGGCCTGCGAATATGCACATTTTTATAAACTATCAAGTTTCATGAAATTCTGTTGAGTGGTTTCAGAGGAGGTGCGCTGACAAGAACAGTCCTACTGACGGAGGCAAAACTTCTACGTTCAAAAGGGATTTAACCCCCTCCCCAATCAGAATTTCCTGCGAATTTGCACATTTACACACTAAGTCCTAATTAACTACACAGTTTCATGGAATTCCGTTGAGTGATTTCAGAGGAGTTGCACTGACAAAAACAGGATTGAAGGTATCTTGATGAGGTAAACGGAGTAATCTGTAGTCAAAATCAGTATGTAAAGAACTGCCTAACAATTGGTATGAAACACATGATACAACATTTCATCCAATGGCATATATTGGTAGATCGTTATAACGACCATAGAATTTACGAAATGCTGACTTAAACAAAACTGTTGAAACCCCTGTAACTTATTTTTCAGTAGCCTGACGCAATTTAAAAACTGATCATATGCAGAACTGTCGAGATGAAGGCCACAGCAAAATATTTTTTTTTTCCTTATGTAAATGTTTTTGAATAAATTCTGCCTCCTAAGAATATAAAAACAGGACAGGTATTACTAAGATATGTAAATCCGTAAATATTGGTTGTTTATCGATGCTGGTTTTGATCTTACAGGAAAAAAAGTTTGATGATTGCTGAACAAAATCTTCAATCCGTAATTTTAGTCTTAGATCAGCCGTATGGAAATTTCCAAAAAACGAAGACACTATATACGTGTCTGTCAGGAGCGCTGAATATTGAATATAGAATTAACATCTGCAACCATCCTTTTCTAATTACTTCAGAATTACTGTCATCTTGGAATAGATTACTGAAAGCAGTAACTCAGTTTTACCTAGCAACCAAGTTTCTTTCAGGCAATATTGCATTTTAATAATTTGAAAAATAATGTATTTTATTTTCATCAACATCCATCTTTTTATTTTACAAAAAGAAAAACAAATTGAAGATCCCGTGGGGATCCGGGTTAGAATAGGTCCTCAGCACTGTACCCCTTGCTTGTCGTAAGAGGCGACTAAATGGGGCGGCCATTCGGATGGGACTGCAAAAACCGAGGCCCCGAGTCACAGCAGGTGTGGCACGATAAAGATCCCTCCCTGCTCAAAGGCCGTAAGCGCCGAGCATAGGCCTAAATTTTGCAGCCCTTCACCGGCAATGGTGACGTCTCGATAATTATGAGTGAAAGATTCTCGAGAGGGACGTTAAACAACATACAATCAATCAATCAATAAATATCAATTAGACAACTAGTGTGAACGATAATATTTTTCTTGAAATGATTGAATGTTTACTCTCCCATTGAAATATTGCCTTCATATTACACGAATTTAGCAACTTTTCATTCAGTAGTTGATATTAAATAATTCAATTTATGATATTAATAAGTTAAAAATTAAAAATAACAAGGTCATTGATTGAATCATAAATATATTCTGATAACAATTTATAATATCATGTCGAAGTAGTTATTTCTAATTACAACACTCATTAATTCAATTTTAAAGAAATTCATGATGTTCAGATGAAGGGCCATGCTTCTTTTAAAGGGGAGATAATCAAGAAAATGTAAAATAGGGTGGGATTCATCTTCATAAGTCAAGGGTTTATTGAAGCAATAACCTTTGACTTGTGAAGATGGATGGGGTCATTTATACATCTTCAATATCTGCTGGGGCAGAAATGTTGAAACGTATACGAAAGCTTACTGAAATCATGTAGGTTCTAGTTTGTTCAAATATTTGCCCCCGGGGGGATAGGATGGGGAGTCGGGGATATAAGAGAGAATCAACATGTAAATATATAACAAAAATATTCTTCTCAAAATCAGCAGGGCTATGATTGATCATATTACTATGCAAGCATTCCCAGGTAGTGTAGATTTAAGTTTGTTCAAATTGTATTCCCGGGGCCACAATAGAGGATCAAAGTTTAACATTTAAGAAACATTTTTATGATTGATTGAATGCTTTACGTCCCGTCGAGAATTTTTAATCATATTGAGACTTCGCCAGCTGTAAGTGAAGTAACATAGCTTAGCGCTCAGGGTCGTAGCAGTAAGGGTTGTGACGCCTGCCGCGACACGGGGCTTCCGGATTTTAATGTCATATCCGAAAGACCCGTGATTCTCCCTTCTAAATGCCGAGCGTTTGGCGAAGGAGCAATCACTACCTACCGTCTCAGATTAAACGCGACCATGGCACCAACGGGGCTCGAACTCACGACCTCACTCTCTACCACTGAGCTACTGTGAAGTTCTTCTAGAGAGCAACAGGGCTATGATTAATCATATTTTAACATATGCAAGCATTCTCAGGTAGTGGGGATTCAAATTTGTTCAAATCATAACCCTCGAGGGTAGGGTGTGGCCACAACGGGGGGTCAAAATATGTGAAGATGTATGACAACACCTTTGAAAATACTTTTCTCAGGAACAGCAGGGTTATAATTAAGCAGGGTTATAATTAAGCAGGATTATAATTAAGCAGGGTTATAATTAAGCAGGGTTATAATTAAGCAGGGTTATAATTAGTCATATTGATATGCAAGCATTTTCAGGTAGTGCAAATTTAAGTTTGTTGAATTCAGGGGTCCCCGGGTTAAAGTGTAGCCACAACTGGATCAAAGGTTTATTCGAGAATATAGAGGACGTTTATTGAAAGGTGAATGTAACGAACAGAGGTCAATCTCATAACTCCTATAAACAATACAAAATAGAGAGTAGTGAAAACACGGACCCCTGGCTATACCAGAGGTGGGATCATGTGTCTAGGGGAGTAAGCATCCCCTGTCGACCGGTCACACCCGCCGTGAGCGTTACATCTTGGTCAGGTAAACGAAGTAATCCGTAGTCTAAATCAGTGTGACAAGAACCGCCTAACAATCGGTATAAAACAAGTCAGACAGCATTTGACCCAATGATAGGTTGTATTAGCAAACTAGATCGTTATAACGACCATAGAATAGAAGTTGATGCTGGAGAATCACCCCGTTTGTCATACACTGTACAGTTGAGTTGTTAGTTTGTTGTTAATATTTATTTTTATAAAATATATAAGCACAAAGCAGATGTGGAAGACTTTATCTCGAGTTCAAAGGGATACATCGAATCAACATATGAATGAAAATGATCATCGTTAATAGATAAAACGTCGTCGATATATTCAAATGTCGAGTTCAAGGCCACAGCAAGATATTTTTTCTTCTCATGTAGAAGCTTTTGAATAAAATCTGCTTCGTAAGAATATAGATATGTTCAATATTGTTTAACGTCCCTCTCGAGAATATTTCACTCACATGGAGACGTCACCACTGCCGGTGAGAATATAAAAATAGGCCAGCTTTCAAAGGAGCACAATTCGAACCCATGGAAAGGCCAACAGACTGTTAAAAACCGTATCACCAAAGACTACGAAGATATTGTCAATGAGGAGACTGTTGTCGACGGTCTATGCTTCGAGAGGAGCGATGAGGAAAAGTAAGTAATGAGGCTAGAGAAATGAAACCTGGTACACATGTCCCCCACAGTGAGAGATTTTTATTCATAGTCAGTGGTCAAGGTCATCCCTTTATGGGTAGTCATGAAGTTTTGGATCCTTCACTTAGTGCACCTGTTCTCATGTTCCCCATGTGTTGGTGCCAAGTGTATTTTGAAAAGTAAGAATGTTGTTTCTCAAGTTATATTTCAGTAGAGTGAAATCCCTTCTTTGATTTCTACTGATTACTGAATATATTGGACGGGACTAATTTCAATGTGAGCGTTGTTTTTCTTGAGTGAAAAGTCACTTTGTTAGTGTCTGGGTTTATTTTTTTATTGGGGGGGGGGGGGTAACTTAAAAAATATCGACTCGGAGCTCATCGGGACAAATGGTTTATCTTTAATTGATTTATTGATCTGAAAAAGATAATGTTGATAATTCTGACAATAATGTACAGAATTAGTTCTATAAATCACGTTCATCGATGCGTTTTATTTTTGTGGAATGACAAATTATTCAAATTTAACATTCTGTTTTTCACTCGGTGACTTATACACGTTCTAAAGTGAAAGATCAATAACTTGCATAATACTGAATCGTAAATAGAACACTGAAGCATTATCACAGTGATCTGTGTGTAACAAAGTCATATATGCACTCTCAAAAATTGCCTATGTAATCTCAATATCTGCCATTTAGGTGATTTCGTTTCATCGATGTATTGAGAAATGGGTTGTTTGATATCTTTCTTAATATCACAAGATTTACAGATTCTGTTCGTTATCTCCCACCTCCTTACATCAGCAGTGCTTGTAATCAGAGGAAGCAGTAAGCTAAGACCTGATCTCCGATACAACCCTGTCAAAGCTTTTTCACTTTTATCTGATAACTCCGCCCCCGCATACCACAAGAGTTCAAAATTATCTTTTAAAAAAGTTCAAACCAACTCTGTTCCATTAGGTTTTTGGTTATAATAATAACTTTGGCACTTACTAGCACTTAGGAGGCGCAAAAGACCGAAATACCTTAACTCTAAACCACTCTAAGTCTTGCTACATGTGCCATCTTGACCTCACTCCAGCAAGTCCTTCTTTCTGCTTCGACTGTCCTTTCCCGGGTTTTTTTATATTTTTTATTTCGGTCTCCCTCGTGCTCTTTTTTCTTCTGATGTCCACCTTCGTGTCAATTCAAAGTCAGTTTGGCAGATTGGTAGAAAAAATGGATTAGGACTGATCATTCCTACCCGAATTTGTTCGTATATATATTTTGAAGGTGTACGAGTGCAGCATATTTTAGATGCACTATATTGTAATTTCTACACTGACATATATATTTGATTGTTGATTCTTCAAATGATATATTTCATTAACAAATAGAAATAATAAAATAGGTAGTTACGATTAGGACGCGGAGTCCATGGAAATGAACAGTTTAATATTCAATCACACGCGGCACTAAAAACCGTATTTAACTAGATTGAAATAAAATGTGTCTTCATAGTAGCAATCATCGTCGCAAACCACGGGTCTGTGAAATAGAATGAAACAATAACCCGTGGTTTGCGACGATGAGTTGCAATGGGTTTTAAATAAAAATTAAGCGGAATGTACACAGAAAATATACATATTTATAAATAAGTTATTGCACCTGACCCAGTGAATCCACAGACTATATAGGTACCGTGGTACCTGTTGTACTCATAGATCAGAAACTGCTGTTATGACTGAGTGTAACAATTGCATACGATTTTCATCACCTTGACACTCCCGTCCTTCTCAAATAAACCCACTCCACTTTAGTCACGTAAAATGCTGAAATTGACATTCTTGCTGAGCAATCAAACTTTTATATGAAAGGACGATACTCGCACCTTGGTCTTATTTGGATTTCTGCTCTCTTACAAAATAACACGAAAAGACAACAACAGATTTATAATTCTATCTGGAATTCAAAGCTTTTAAAATGTGACACAAAAATCGTCGTTTAGGTCGCTTGTTTGAAAATGACTCACTCATCCAGAAAAAAAACCCACCGCGATATTTCTTGAGATTTTAATAACCTTAGCTACTGCGCAATCTAATTAAAATTAAATGTTAGATCCGCTCATATATTCGCTACACAATTTGTACACAATGTGAGCGGATCTAACATCTAATTTTAATTAGATTGGCTACTGCGAAACTTTCTATTTTCGGGACTTAGACAGTCACCTATCTACGCTCCAGCGTTTTGAAAACGTTTGATTGATTGATTGATTGATTGATTGTATATTGTTGAGAATCTTGAACTCATATGGAGACGTTGATGAAGGGCTGCAAAATTTAGGCCTAAGCCCGGTGGTTATGACCTATGAGAAGGGAGGGATCTTTATCGTGCCACACCTGCTGTGACATGGGACCTCGGATTTTGTGGTTTCATATGAAGATGATTGAATGATTGTATATATTTAACGTTCTGCGCGAGAAACTTTCACATATATGGAGACGACACCATTGCCGGTTAAGAGCTGCAACATTTTCCCCAATGCTTGCGGGCGCTTACGGTCTCTGAGCAGGGAGGGATCTTTATCGTGCCACACCTGCTGTGACACGGAGCCTCGGGTTTTGCGGTCTCATCCGAAGGACTGCCCCATTTAGTCACCTCTTACAACAAGCAAGGGGTACTGAGGACCTATTCTAACCCGGATCCCTACCTGATAAGTTGGAGATTAATATTAATTAAACTTACGCGCTATGTACAGATTATATATAGTGTCCCTACCGTAGATGCACGCATTGTGTACACGTAATCTTAGTACATGTACTTCTAATATACTGCACACTGTACACTGAATTTTAAACATATACCGTACATGTATGTACTGCACAGTTACAAATTAAGGTTGTAATTGTGAACTCCGATTTCATTTGTTTGCAAATAGAACTCGTGACAAACATGTTGAACAGAGAAGTCCATTGACGGTGAAATCCAAATGATGGGTTTGTTCCCTTGTTTATTAGAGCCTTTTACACATATCTCCCCAACCCCCACCCCGGGTTTGCTCTCTGTAGACCATGTCATTTGCGATTTACATGCAGACAAATATACTAAACAGGATACCTAGAGCCATGCTCAGTCTATAAGGAGTATATTTAATGGTTAACGAGGAGATAATTGAATGCTGGTATTAGTACGTCAAAGCCATGAAAATTGTTTCCGTAAATGGTAATGAATTTGAGAGAAAACAAAAATAGAGAGCAATTGTATTTTACCTTGAACAGAATATGCATGGAACTATTTGTACAAAAATACGTAATCGTTTTCAGTCCGACATTTGCATATAACATAGCATGGTAGTAAAAAATAAGACGAACAATTACAAATTTTCTAATCGTGAATTAATCGAATCTTACGACAGCCCTCCCCCCCTAATAACGATAATGATCGCGAGGATAAACTCCTAAATGCTATGATATATTAATGTTCGGCGATTAGTTTTGAAGATATTTTCCCAGTTTACAAAATTTTGTGTCATTTGTCAATGAAAACGGTTACTGTAAACACAGGAATTTTGAAAGTAATATATTTTTTGAGAACATTTTTCTAACTTTATCAATGATGGACAAACCCGTATAAAATGAAACTCGTCTTGAACAACACGTGACAGTGAACATAATATACAAAGTAATTCATTTCTTGGAATATTATAAAATACAATTGCCCATGTTCGATCTCGGGTGATGAGAGAATAAACGGTATTTACTGATATATTGTTCACATATTTCTGATACTGGTTTTGTAAAATACACACTAGTTGAAAATCAAATCTATCATTTGAATATTTGTACAACATACAGTTTGGAGAAGTTTCAAAATCACTATGTGCGTACATTGCCCATGGCCAAAGATTGAATTGATTGATTGATTGATTAACGTCCCTCTCGAGAATATTTCACTCATATGAAAACGTCACCACTGTCGGCAAAGGGCTGCAAAATTTCGGCCTATGCCTATGGCCTTTGAGCAGGGAGGGATCTTTATCGTGCCACACCAGCTGTGACACGTGACCTCGGGTTTTGCGGTCTCATCCGAAGGACCGCCTCCTACGACAAACAAGAGGTTCTGAGGACCTGTTCTAACCCGGATCCCCACGGGACTCATGGTTAAAGAGAACAGGTTCAAAACCAGATACAATCCTTTTATTTTATTTGAAAAAAAAAATATTTAACATACAAAGAAAATAAAAATGGAAACAGAGATTCTCCCTGTATCAAGCCCTGTTCACAACTTTAAAAAAATGAGATATCTGATTTCTTTGTCTTACACATAATCAGCATACATAGATTTTTATCACATGCAACGCCGTGTTTTGCTAATTTAAATAATATTACGTTTCTATTAATTCTTTCAAAATCTTCTCGATAGTCTATAAAACAGCAAAATAGTTTTTTCCCCAACAACAATGTGAACAAAGGAATTCATTACAGGTAGACCTGTTGATATCGTATGATGTAAAGCATGGAAGGTACACTGTATACAAAGAATACAAATTACAGTTCTTTGATTTATTGACTACTGACAACATATCTTGCATCATCTGGCAAGACTTACGAAGCAGTTTAGTATTTTCATTATTCAGTAAAGTTTATACTTCCATGGTATTCAGTTTTCGCAGGTACCTCTCTCACTCCAGAGGTTGGTAGCGTGGGTATTGATCGGTTGTATATTGTTTAACGTCCCTCTCGAGAATTTTTCACTCATATGCCAATGGAGACGTCACCATTGCCGGTGAAGGGCTGCAAAATTTAGGCCTATACTCGGCGCTTACGGACTTTGAGCAGTTAGGGATCTTCATGCCACACCTGCTGTGATACAGGCCTCGGGTTTCGCGGTCTCATCCGAAGGACCACCCCATTTAGTCGCAAGGGGTACTAAGGGCTTATAGTATTCTACCCCGGATCCCCACAGGGCGGTATTAATCGGTCCAAACAGGGTACAGTGAAGTTTACAACAACCCAAATCTTATCATGCTGAGTATTAACAGAGATTGCACTATTTCTATCATGAAAACAAGATTTGGATTTTTAATTTTGTGGAGAACACTTTTTAAAATGTACATACATGTATTATCAAATTGTGGAGGTTAGGGAAGGGGGGTGTTATAGCGCCATATTTGATGTTTATGTAATGTTTTTGTTCTATTCAATCAAACGTTTTAATGACTATATTTGTCATGATAACATGGAAAGACCGGATACCCCTATATATAAACCCGGGGTGCTGTGATTCTGTGTCACTCTTCCAAGCTGATCGAACAGAGAGGGAGCTTAAAGAAGTAAGGATAGATAAAGGGTAGCGTTAGGAAAGGTAAAGAGACAATCAATTCAGTGGCCCGAATAGAGCTGAAGCTGTTTGGTTGTTTGCTCGCCTTATTGTTTTCCGGAATGGCTGTCCATTGTGACCGACCATAGCACTGACAGTAAGTCAGGGAAAATAGCTACTGCTGGGGGTAGTGGCCCGAATAGAGCCGACCTATTTCTGGTACTAGTCTATTTAGTTAAGAAAACGTGCTATTTACTTTCTCCAAGTCTTCTTGATTGCAACCCAAGGTAGGGACACTCAAATAAATAGATATATATCCAATCAGTAATTAAGGAAAATTATAGTTAGTTAAGCAAAGTTCTTTTCGAACTCATACTAGATTGACGGCAATAGAGTGCCGTTACATTTATTTCTGTCCAAGTTATGAATTTTTTTTTTCGCAGAACTAAAATAAGGTTTAATAATGTATTCTCCGTGAACTCAGTCTATATTTAGATAAGGAGATTTCGCGATATCTTCCTCCTCCATTTTGGCTTCCGAGTTGATAGCGGCATTAATCCAATACAATCGGCAGATATTATGTTCATTTTAAGGATTTGTTTCACTCAGAACGGCGTAATAATGGTCATGTTAGTGATAACGATTAGAGGTCATTTTTTAACGCTAAAAACCCGATGGGCAGGGAGGGAGATAATTCTCCAATAGGCCAGATTGGGATGGATACAAGATTTCCAAAGTAAAAAACTCTTAAGAACAGAAATCGCTATAGAGACGATAGTGGAGATGGTAAGTACAACCCCCCCCCCCCCCCCACACACACACACACCCATGAGTCGGAGCAGGGCGAGTTTCCCTAGGAGGGACCGTCCAATGATTTTGATTTCCACAAGATCAATTTTCAAGAGATTGAATAATTAATTCCAGATTTCAACAGAAATTTTAAGCTCACGTTAGATTGATTGTTTGTTTTACGTCTCGTCGAGAATGTATCACTCATATTGAGACGTCATCAGGTGTAGGTGAAGAACCACAAATTTAGACCAATGCTCAGCGCTCAAGGCCGCAGCAGTGAGGTTTCTTTATCCTGCCAACGCCTGGCGCGACACGGAACCTCCTTTTTTAAAGGTCATATCCGAAAGACCCGTAATTCTCTCTTTCAAATGCCGAGCTTTTGGCGAAGGAGCAATTATTACCTTTATTAACATCTTAGGTCATACTACCCATAATTCTCTGTTTCTCTCTGGCGGAAGTTTGCATCACGAGCAGGGCTAGAGCTCACGACCTTCGGCCGGTTACGAAGCAAACGCTCACACTAGCGACACGGATACGATATAATAAATATGTTTTGTTCATTGACACCTGGTGTACATTTTTTTTGTCCACAATGGGAAATAATAACAAGTTAAATTCATAGTTGCTCTCAATCTGAAAATTTTATTTTGTTATGATAATGTACTAATACGGTAGTTTTGTATGTAACTTTAACTGTAGACATTGATTAAATTAAATTAAGTTGAAGATTTTATCAAAATAAAGATTTCGGTTCTGTTGAATATATAGCATTATATAGATATAAATTTTTGTATGGGAAGACAATAATGTAATTTTACTTCATTCAAAGCCCCTGGGTAGGTTTTCTAACACAAATATTCGTAACAAAGTTTATAAACCTTATAATGTCTGTCATTGAAACAGTAAATCACAATTTTGCAATAAAATTTTTCGACACCAAATAGGAGAGCTAGTATTATATGTACTTTAATAATGTATATACATTGTACATGTGTGTTAGTTGCCCTTGTGATTCCGTAACATATATAATGGCGTTTTGGTCGTCGAAAATATTGATTAAGATGAAAAAATGCTGATTATGTTTAAGAGAGCTACAGAAATTGAGGACTAATATTTCCATACTTTGTTACATCATGACCCTACATTGCTTGCGAAAAATCTCATAAGGGCCACATGAATATAATCGGTGATTAAATTTATTGTACAGCTATATCACTTTTCAGTAATTACACTTAATGCTAATATATTAACTGGCAGTTCTTTCCAGTTAATTAATTTACAATCAGATGTAGAGTAAATTCGTATTGAAGGTATGGGTCGCAACTACGTGTTGAGCTCCTCATGCATTTAGAGAGAAATAACTCGCGCTGCACTGTGAAAAAAAATGCATCTCATTGTTACCGGTCTTGGGTGTAAAGATAATCTACGAGATGGTTAAGGTCGTAGATTCGTTTAATAGTGGGAAATAATGAAAACAACCCAATAACAACAATAAAAACATATAAGGACAAATACAATACAAAGACAAAAGACACTCCCGAACATATGTGACATTCATGTATGCAACGATACAAATAAATTTATTTATCATTTTATCGTCTAAGGAAATACTAGTAATTCTTTGAACCAAAAATTACAAGTAATTGATATTTAAGTTACAAAAACGAATTTAACTGCAATTTACAGCTTCCAAAATACATGTAAATGTGAAATTGGTTTAGAACTCTTTCGTGGTGACCTATCAAATAATTTACTAAAAAATTCACATATCTCACTCTGTGCTTTTAAATTACTTTAAAAAAAAAAAACTCATCATTTATTGAAAGAACAGAAATGATGTTTTTCATCAATTCTACTTTCAGTAAATCTTCCTCTCATGACTTGCACTTGCATATTTATGAATAAAGAAAAGTTTAATTATTTATCAAACTTCATTATTTAAATTTTATCATGTGATAAGTTACTTACAGTTATTGGTGGTAGAATATATTCTATAAAATCATATGTACTTTGCACTTTTTCAGTTCTAGTTTTCCTAGAGGTAACACCCTTTGGGATTTCTTCCAAACTAGTTTGTCCTGTACTATGTCATAAAAAGAACTCAGGAATTCCCGCCAGGACTTCCTATTGGCTAAAACAAAATGCTGTGACCAATCAAATAACAGAACAAGTATGACCCCCTAAGAGTATACATGAACTAATCCAAGATATGTTTTCACTGGAACTTCACAGATTAAAACATTATACCTGATCAAGACACAGGGCTCACGGTGGGTGTGACCGATCGTCATGGGCTGTTTACTCCTCCTAGGCACCTGATCCGACCTCTGGTATATCCAGAGGTCCGTGTTTGTCCCACTCTCTGTTTTGTATTCTTTATAGGAGTGATGAGATTGATCAATGTTCGTTATCTTCACCTTTCATCGAAAAGGAGTGGTTTGGTTTCTTTACCACTTAACACAAATAAAGTTAATAAGTAGTGGAACGTACTATGTTGGTTGGTTGTATAATTTTTAACATCCCGCTCGAGCCCATATGTGGTCATGAAGCTGTTGTACAACGTTTCGGCTGTTGTCTTTGCCGTCTGGTTCTTGGTAGGAATTGCCTGTGCAAACCTAGTAAACTGGTCTGTAATGATCAAGATGTGGTGGAACCCTCTAGATGGTTCTAGGATTAAGAAGTCCATACAAACCAATTGCAATGGATGGGTCGTCCTTATTAGTGGTGATTGGTGGGGACTTTTCTCCTTAGACATCTGTGGCACTTCTTAATCCAGTTCTCAATGTCGCTATTCATCCCGTTCTAGTAAAATATATTTTTTACCAAGGATATAAGACGATCGCGACCTGGATGTTCAAAGTTTTTATGCCACCTATACAGGATGTCTGGAACGTTATCTCCAGGAACAACCACTTGCGTCCTGTCAGTGCCATCTATCTGGATTTTTCGCTGGAGTACATGTATTCAATTGCTCTAGAACAGAGAGTGACAATTCCTGATGAGTGCAAGGGAGTTAGGGGATAGTGGTAGATCGCTCATCTTGGGTTTTCTTCCAAGTTTCACATGATGTATTCAGTTCCTGAGTGTTGGATCCCTTCCTTGTACTTCCTTACAGTTTACCCTTTGAAACTGAGAAAATTGATCAGTTAACTGATTAACTATTTCTGAGTCAAGACAAAAAATTTCCACACATGGAATTTCTAATTGTACACAATTACATAAAGCGTTAATAGATTAATTCAAAATACATTTACAAGAATCTGGAAAGTCCATCTGCGTCCGAGTTGTTCTTTCCTGGACGATACTGGATATCTAAGTCGTAACTGGCAAGTGCAGCTAACCGCCTATTATCCTACTGAATCAAGCTTTGCTGTATTAAAGTGGGTTGTTATCTGCCTATACCTTGGTCATGATGCCTGGAAAGTAATCTTTAAAATCACATATTGCCCAATTCAGCTCCAGAAATTCCCTTTTGTGAGTTGGATAGTTCCTTTCAGCTTTTGTTAATCCTCTGCTGGCATAACTAATTACTTTCTTCTGTCCATCTTCCTCTTGGTATAATACAGCACCTAATCCTGACTGGCATCTGTATGTAACTCAAAGGGAAGATTGTAGTTGGCATATCCTAGTGCTGGAGGTGATGCTAATGCTTACTGAATGACTCCTCCTCTTTACCCCACTGCCATGTCTTAGTTTTTTCTTGGTGGACTTCTTGTTATCAGTAGGTCTAGACATGAGTTATGACAAGGGTCTAGCAAAAATCCTAAATATTTCCAGACCTTCTCGGGTGTTGGAAGGGTTAGTCAGTTAAATACTCTACTGTTCTCGTCTGGGTCCGTCTCAATGCCCTGGTCTAATACTATGTGCCCTACACATTTCTCACGTCTCTGGAAAATGTGCATTTCTTTGGTGAAAGCTTTAACCCTGTTGCTTTAACCCTGTCTGTCAAACACTTGCTTTAGCCGTTGGAGATGCTCCTCAAAAGTTATGGAGAAAACTATAATATCGTCCAAAAGATAAAACATGTTGAGATGCAATTCTCTATTAGACGTAGGTATGTAGCTGGGCTGTTTGATAATCCAAAGGGTATCCGGTTATATTCAAACAATCCTAGAGGACCCACAGTAAAAGCTGTCCTTTCCTTGTGTTCCTCATCTATCACAGTTTGGTGGTATCCTGATTTCGCATCAAGTACAGTGAAGTAGCGATTCCCTAGATCTTCTCAATACGGGACAGAACGATGGCATTTTTTGTCTTGTTGTCTGTAATCCACACACATTCTTTGGTCTCCATTTCCGTTTCCTTACAAGGACTACATTGCTAGCAAATGACGATTTGGACCTTCTAATCAATCCTCTGTCCAATAAATGTTGTAGGTAATTCCTAACCTCTTGGATTGATTGATTGTATATTGTTTAACGTCCCCTCAAAAATATTTCACTTGTGTGGAGACCGGCGCCATTGTCGGCGAATTGCTGCAAAATTTAGGCCTATGCTTGACGCTTACGGCCTTTGAGCAGGGAGGGATCTTTATCGTGACACGGGTACTCAGTTTTTTGCTATCTCATTCGAAGGACCGCCCCATTCAGTCGCCTCTTACGACAAGCAAGAGGTACTAAGGGCATATTCTGATCCCGATCCCCACGAGACCTAACTTCCTGGAACATTTATGGAAAATACGTTTACGTCGCTGCTGAAACGTTGTAGGGTCTACCAACTCAATCCTGTGCTTTACAGTTGTCACCTGACCAAAGTCTGTATCTCGCCATGCAAAAATAATGCCAGTTTTGGAAATTATCTCATTTATCTCATTTGCCTGAGCAAATTCCTCATTGGTCAAACTGTCCTCAGGTATATTAAAAACAGTTGGTTCTGCAGTATCCTGACTACTGGGCAATCTGGGAATTTCCTCCAATGTCGCAGGATGCGTTAAGCTTCTGACTGCGGTGCAATCTTGACAGTCCGTTTTGTGGCATTGCTAAATGCATCAGTGGTTTTCAGGATTCATATTTATAGTCAACGAGCTTAGATATTACATCTAAATCTTTGGAAATTACTTATTTCTTGGTATCCTGTATCAGCGATATAGTCTGCACAAGAGAATTCAAAAGAACAGTTTTAGTATTCTGAATTAAAACAATTAATATCATGTCGAAAATATTCATTTATTACATAGTTACACAACTAGACCAAAAGAGGTAATATTTTATATATTTAATTTTTAGTATTGTTGTTCATATCTTACATGTAAAATAGACATCATTTGTGAAGTTGAGAGCTATTTTTAAAATGAAAAACGACATTCAGTCTTTAATACTTAGTTGCCAGATACATACCTTTGAATTAAAGTATTCTGTTACTGGATTCATATCATTCTAGACCAGATTGTGTCGCTTGTTGAATTTGAAAGTTAACGTCCAGATCATAGTCACATACCGACGACTTGTTATCTATTCAAAATACTAATTATTTTCATTCATATGTAATTTCGATATATTCTTGTGAACTCGAAATAAAAGACACCACAGTCTTCCACATCTACTTAGATATTTTATTGAAGATAGATGTTAACGGCTAACTAACAACTTAACTTCATGACAAACGGGATGAGTTCAGCTTCTCTATCGTCAACTTCCCATATTTATGTAGCAATATTCCATATTGCTACAATAATATCCCCCCCCCCTGTGCACGGTCACTTGCTACCCTCTTAGGTTATAATCTACAAATAAAGGTAATCAAGTTCCGTTTGTGTTCATTTGCGCATGCGCAAGCTGACTTTTCCCTGTGACATCCGGTTTAACCTCGCTTTTATAATATCTACGTAAATTTCAGGATCCACACATTAAGCTCGAGTCCGGTGAAATAAACGGTGCCGCAGAATACGACTTATAAAATTGATGACATTTGGATGAAAAACACTGATAGAACTTTATTAACCTGACGATAGCTTCACAGAAATCCCCTCGGTAAAGTTGTTTACGTCCCCTGCATCTTGAGTCTCGATGAGGTTGCTTCCCTTTTGTTGACATTGTATCATATGTAGTAGTCTCACAAGCTTAGAGAAAGGAAAAACTGACAACTTAGGATGACTTATGAAGGTGATCGGCGGGGAATCACCGCATTTTGGAGAAATAATTGGTTCAGTATTTATTTTTTCATTGGGTACACAAGATCTACACACTCTATCAGTGCATGTGAAGGAGCACTATTGACTGTATACAAGACATCAGACGTTTTGATAAAATCCTATAGTTTTGCATTAAGAACAAATCCTGAGTATTGATTTTAACTATAACGTGTAGAGAGATCAAGTAATTTCATCATTTATTTCAATGTCATTTGTTTTGAATATTTGTCATATTTTTATGATGATTGCAGAAGCTGCAAGTTGTAAGTTACGGGAGTTCATATGGTGACAAATGTTTGTCACATGTGCAGTTCAACATTGAATGGTATGTTGAGTGTGTTAGAGTTACTAGCTTACGATTCTAGTGCATCTCATGTTATAATTCTATAAACGTTTATATCTGATTCTTTTAGAAATGTTTTATTAGATTTTATATTATGCACCAAATCACAGCGAAATTGGTACTCAAGAAGCTCTTATTTGCAAACAAAACACCCTTTTTTATCATTCCAGGTAAAATGTAAAATCACAAACAATTCATATAAAATGATTGACAGCTTGTATCATAAAAGGTGTTTTAATGAGCCATTAAATAAAAATTTAGTGTAATGAGCTACGTTAAAACAATAGCTGTAATGTCTATACCATAATAAGCATAATGTTATAGTAAAGATTTTATTTATAAATATTCTGATAATGGCAAATAGTGGGAAACCTATACATGTTACATTTAGTACGTTTGTAAAACAGTGTTATCTCCCTTGAAGTCTTTAGATTGCTATATTTGTGATTCTAACATATACTATTATGCTATTGTTACAGGGTCTAAGTTTATATATTGCTGAATAAACGCCTTGTCATCGAACCTCAACAAGAGTTGATGTATTTCTATGAACATACCTATTTATATATATATATATATTCAAATCCCTGTTCTTTCATTGATTTATGTTTACATTGTATCATACAAGCCAGGCCTGAGTCAAGTTCTATACAATAGTCCACCACCATTTTACATGTAGATCAACGCAGAGCAAGTCCATTTAAAATACTGAATACTTCTCAAACTTTTATTTTTAAACCTTTGAATTAAAATACCCATTTCTTATTAAATTCTGAAACGTCTTGAAACATCGTAGGACTTTGAAGTTTACGGTAAAGATTAAAACGGTTAAAAAACGAAAACCTATTTGGAATAGTATTTTGTTAAGCGTAATATTTTGATCAGATATTTTCAAAAAATCAAGACATGGATTTTACAAATAAATATTTGAAAGTTAAAAATATACAAAACTTGTGACAAACATTAATATTTTTGGATATTTGAATATCAGTATGTATGTATCAAATTTCCTTAAGTGCGAAACCACTTTACATTTGATGAAGTTCACATACACAAGGTGCATTATGTGAACATGGGGAACAGCCTTTAAGCACTGTCACTTCGGAACTATGTCCGGTGTCGTGGCTCTGAAACCGCATCAGAGAGGATCAAACCAGGAAAGTTGGTATAAAATTCTTCAGATTCATCACTTTAAAATGTTTTCCCCTTATCTGAAACCCACAAGTGCTTTTAAGATAAAGTTCCGATTATGTAAAGTTCGAAATGACGGAGGAGTAAAAAACATGCATATTTCATCGCTCACACAAAGTCACGTGATCAAATATCGTCTGCAAGAGGTTAAAGAAAAAAATATAAGCACGCAACTCAAAAATCACAAACATCAACAAGTGTTTATTGGAAAATATCACACAAATCTGTTGTCGGCTGCATCTATCCCAGAGAGATGTTTGGAATCATTTTCCTGGTTTCATTGGACATTACTTTGGCCATCACCTCCGGAGAAGGTATATACATATATTTATATATCATTGAAATATAATATACTCCATTACGATTGCGGTGCAATTATATCTATACGTATGTAAAACGTTTAGTAATATCGTGATTTCAGATCTTAAATCGTAAAAGCGCATATCTGATTTTGGTCGCCCAGCATTAATCTTGGTCGCTCATCATACTGTTTAATGCGACAGGTATACCCCGGCAGTGATAAGGTTACACCTCATTTTGTTCACGGTCAATTTTCTATATGCAATTCCATATTGTAGACCGTAACATTTTTTTAATCAATTTTGTATTGCTCGTATTTCTAATTTATCAAAATATTTTCAAATACTGAGAAAGAGAGAGAAGAGAGAGAGAGATTATCAGGAGTTATTCGTTTGCAGACCGCAAGGTGCCCGTGTTGAAGATTTGAGATGAAGTATTTATAAAGAAGCGTTTCTAATTGATCGACCAGGTGGATGTATGTCTGTTGAAGGTTTTAAAAGCGCATCTGTATTGGGTGTATCGATAAGTCAGAAAGAAAAGTACACGCGCGGATCCCACAGAACGGGCATTTTCTAGTAATTTTCCTCAATTCAGCACGTGACCTTGATGCAGTATTTCGCTGTAATTCTACATAAAATGATTATGTTCTTTCAACGGGAATGCTTTTAAAACTTAGTGTTACTAAGTGCAAAACAAATTGTTTACACAGCACAAGGAATCTGGGATAAAATGTAAATAGTGTCTAAGACACACCTATGCATGTACATAAAAAAACAACAACTGGGTGCTAGAAAACATTTTTCGTCTGAAGTCTTTAATAAGGAGGAAATAAAGGATTTGATCTAAAGTAACTCCCACCCCCACAAAGAAGTGTAGATATTGTTAACTGAAAAGCAGCATCTTTTTTAAGTTTGGCCCAGACACTTCGCATTTATCAGCTATAAAATTCCATTGAATTTGAAATTATGGGTGATAAAATTAATATGTGGAATAGTAGGGGTAATTTATCAACTAAGTGAATGTTGCTATCTTTATATGTGATGAAAAGAACCATGACTGTGTGCGTGTATGTATGTGTGTGCTCGTGCGTGCCCTTCAGGTGTAATAATAGTTTTGAATGAGCGTGGCCAACTGTGTGAACATGTGTGGATTGTGTCCATCCGTGTGACAATGCTTTTGATTGTTTAAACATAGAATGCCTATTTTAACAGCTGAAAAATCCGACGAAAATCCAAGTTTGATATAAATATTTTTTTATTTTTTAAAAATATATGAGGGCATGGACTGCGTCACTTTCGGTCAGCATACTTAATAAAGTGCGTTATTTCTTAAATAAGTCTTCATGTTTGTAATGTATTGTGTGTGTGTGTGTGTGTGTGTGTGTGTGTGTCCATGTGTTTGATGGTGTGTGTGTGTACATGTGTTTGATGTTATGTTTCTGTGTGTATGTGTCCATGTGTTTGATGGTGTGTTTATGTGTGTACATGTGTTTGATGGTGTGTGTATGTGTCTGATGGTGTGTTTCTGTGTGTGTCAATGTGTTTGATGGTACAATAATGTATGTTTGTGTGTGTCCATGTGTTTGATGGTGTTTTTTTGTGTGTGTTCATGTGTTTGATGATATTTTATGTGTGTGTGTGTCAATGTGTTTGATGGTATTTTATGTGTGTGTGTACATGTGTTTGATGGTGCGTTTCTATGTGTGTGTGTCCATGTGTTTGATGGTATGTTTCTATGTGTGTGTACATGTGTTTGATGGTATGTTTCTGTGTGTGTCCATGTGTTTGATGGTGCGTTTCTATGTGTGTGTGTCCATGTGTTTGATGGTATGTTTCTATGTGTGTGTACATGTGTTTGATGGTATGTTTCTATGTGTATGTACATGTGTTTGATGGTATGTTTCTATGTGTGTGTACATGTGTTTGATGGTATGTTTCTATGTGTGTGTACATGTGTTTGATGGTATGTTTCTATGTGTGTGTACATGTGTTTGATGGTATGTTTCTATGTGTGTGTACATGTGTTTGATGGTATGTTTCTATGTGTGTCTATGTGTTTGATGGTGTGTTTCTGTGTGTGTGTGTGTACATGTGTTTGATGGTATGTTTCTATGTGTGTGTGTGTACATGTGTTTGATGGTATGTTTCTATGTGTGTGTGTGTGTGTGTGTTCATGTGTTTGATGGTATGTTTCTGTGTGTGTGTGTGTGTGTGTGTGTATGTACATGTGTTTGATGGTATGTTTCTATGTGTGTGTACATGTGTTTGATGGTATGTTTCTATGTGTATGTACATGTGTTTGATGGTATGTTTCTATGTGTGTGTACATGTGTTTGATGGTATATTTCTATGTGTGTCTATGTGTTTGATGGTATGTTTCTGTGTGTGTGTATGTACATGTGTTTGATGGTATGTTTCTATGTGTGTGTACATGTGTTTGATGGTATGTTTCTATGTGTGTGTACATGTGTTTGATGGTATGTTTCTATGTGTATGTACATGTGTTTGATGGTATGTTTCTATGTGTATGTACATGTGTTTGATGGTATGTTTCTATGTGTATGTACATGTGTTTGATGGTATGTTTCTATGTGTATGTACATGTGTTTGATGGTATGTTTCTGTGTGTGTCCATGTGTTTGATGGTGCGTTTCTATGTGTGTGTGTCCATGTGTTTGATGGTATGTTTCTATGTGTGTGTACATGTGTTTGATGGTATGTTTCTATGTGTATGTACATGTGTTTGATGGTATGTTTCTATGTGTATGTACATGTGTTTGATGGTATGTTTCTATGTGTGTGTACATGTGTTTGATGGTATGTTTCTATGTGTGTGTACATGTGTTTGATGGTATGTTTCTATGTGTGTGTACATGTGTTTGATGGTATGTTTCTATGTGTGTGTACATGTGTTTGATGGTATGTTTCTATGTGTGTCTATGTGTTTGATGGTGTGTTTCTGTGTGTGTGTGTGTACATGTGTTTGATGGTATGTTTCTATGTGTGTGTGTGTACATGTGTTTGATGGTATGTTTCTATGTGTGTGTGTGTGTGTGTGTTCATGTGTTTGATGGTATGTTTCTGTGTGTGTGTGTGTGTGTGTGTGTGTGTATGTACATGTGTTTGATGGTATGTTTCTATGTGTGTACATGTGTTTGATGGTATGTTTCTATGTGTATGTACATGTGTTTGATGGTATGTTTCTATGTGTGTGTACATGTGTTTGATGGTATATTTCTATGTGTGTCTATGTGTTTGATGGTATGTTTCTGTGTGTGTGTATGTACATGTGTTTGATGGTATGTTTCTATGTGTGTGTACATGTGTTTGATGGTATGTTTCTATGTGTGTGTACATGTGTTTGATGGTATGTTTCTATGTGTATGTACATGTGTTTGATGGTATGTTTCTATGTGTATGTACATGTGTTTGATGGTATGTTTCTATGTGTATGTACATGTGTTTGATGGTATGTTTCTATGTATATGTGCATGTGTTTGATGGTATGTTTCTATGTGTGTGTACATGTGTTTGATGGTATGTTTCTATGTGTGTCTATGTGTTTGATGGTGTGTTTCTGTGTGTGTGTGTGTACATGTGTTTGATGGTGTGTTTCTCTCTCTCTCTGTGTGTGTGTGTGTGTGTGAGTGTGTGTGTGTGTGTGTGTGTGTGTGTGTTTCTGTGTGTGTATGATGGTATATTTGTTTATGTGTGTATGTCCATGTGTTTGATGGTATGTTTCTATGTGTGTGTGATGGTATATTTGTTTATGTGTGTATGCGTATCCATGTGCTTGATGATAAGTTCGTGTGTGTGCATGATGATGTGTGTGATAATATACGTATGAATTTGCGTATTGATATATGATGATACGCTTATGTGCGTGTCCATGTGTCTGACATAATGTTAGTGTGCGTGTCAATCTGTGTGATAGTATGTGTGCGTGTGTCTGACATAATGTTAGTGTGCGTGTCAATCTGTGTGATAGTATGTGTGCGTGTGTCTGACATAATATTAGTGTGCGTGTCAATTTCTGTGATAGTATGTGTGCGTGTGTTTGTTTGTAGTGATGCATGGGTATGCCACCGCACTTTTATTTTTAAAAGGTCATTGTCTGATGTACTAGAATATGTTTATCTATAGTTACCTGGTGGAAAGCGATGGGAAGGGGGTAGGAGTTGATGTGAAGTATAAATAGGTAAAGTAAGAAATTTTAATGCGCAAGTATTCCTTTTATAAGAGTAAAGTCAGTTACACCTGTACATACATTTTATCGGAAAGAGAGAGAGAGAGGGGGGGGAGGGGGAGAGAGCAGTAAATCGGCCATGGGTTTCAACTATCAGCAATACAATAAACAATGAATATGCAACCCCGATACAGATCTGCATTAACACGGTATTCCTGACATTCGTACTCTGAGATAAAAAACTTCAAGTGAGGGGTAAACTAATTGAAAGAAACATCATGAGCCTAAGTTACAGAAACCTGAATTCAATTAAAACAATAATATTTAATTAGGATCTTGCTTTGATTTGAATGGTTGCCATTCCAGCAAATTAACGCGCTGTACCGCGAGATTCCCGCGAGATCTAATTGCATGCTATCACCATTGTTCCTTCTGAACTGCAAGTTTCTACTAGAAGCATCACAAGCAAACTATACATTAAGGAACATAGTCCCAACCCGCGCCAGGGCGAGGCATATTCAGATCAAGTTCTAATTGAAAACATTTGTTTTAAGTCAGACGAAATCAATTCCATAAAGTGGGGACCGGGGTCCAGTTTAATGCAATTACGTATAACATAACAAGCAGGACGTCACGGGACTGAGCTTCCGGTGTAAATAACGACGTCATCAAAATGGTAAATACAAGCAGGATAGTGACCCGGATTTCTAGGGGTAAGGGGGTCTTTCAAAGTCGAAATTTGAACTTTAGTCTGAGTTCTTAGAACTGCTGAGATATTTTTAAAAAATCCTTGTATAAGGTATATGTTCTGAGTGACCTTGACCTTTCCTAAATGACCTTGGACGACAAGTCCCTGTCCCAAGGAATATTTGTGATCAATTTCTATTGAAAAGTTAAGGTAGTGAGCTCGGACGGACGCGACAGCGACTACATGCTCCCCTGAAAAATTGTCGGGGAGCATAAACATGATAAAAATGAAATTTCCACTGCAGATATATAACATTAATGCCTAATAAATGGTGTAAGCAAAAACGAAAATTATTAAATTAAATTTGCGTTGTAACTCCTAACATCTAAAATCAATTATTGACCTATAACGTTTTTAAGTTTTGAAATTCATGTTACAAATGCATACGTTACATATGTATTTTTGGTCTCTCTACAGATATGTGCCATCAAAATCAAATACACGCGCGCGCAAGCACGTGCGTTCACTTTTAATTGGCCAATATATTACTTACTTACTTAGTCCTCTTCACACTGGTCAGTGTATAATATCCAAATACTAGTAACTCTTAAATTATAAAAAAAAAGAAAGGGAATGATGTTGACATCATAAGTACATGTACATACTACAAGTACATGGAATGTAATTAAAGATGATTGGTAATGCTGAAATGTGTGCGTGTATTGACTATTGGTTTTGGATCACCTATTTTGGACTCTCTCTTATTTCCTCATGTTTCATCGAAATTTCTTGCAATTTATCTTGAATTCATATCTCAAGGCTTGCACCATCTCGGTATGATCAAATTTCTCACAAGCACGCACATGCACGTGCGCTAAATTTTAATTGGATGATACTTATACTTCCATTACCTATTTTGTTTTTTAATGAAATGGTCTGAAAGTTGTATATATTCGTATATATTGAAATGATTCTCTAAGTGGCGTTGCGAAAATCACTGTTATCATGCTTTCATGAGCTTAATTGTGATTGAATAATAGTTAAAACTTCTATAAATTTCCTGTTTTTCAATAAATTGTTTTGAAACTTATACTGCATACCTGACGGATTGGCTAGGTGAAGGTTACTGACCAGGAAGTGCAGGCACATTGGACTGGTATAACTTGTATAGCTTTCCAATCAAGTGAGAACTCACATTGTACGGCGCCGTAGAAAGGTCAAATTAAAAAAATATCATTCGTTCAGACGAATTAGCGATTTGTTCGGACGAATTAGCAAATTGCTCGGAAAAATTAGTAATTCATTCGGACGAATTACCGTTTTGTTCGGACGAAATGGAAATCGAATTTCTATCGCGTCCGAACGAATTTCTATTTCGTCCGAACGAATTCCTATTTCGTCCGAACAAATTGCAACTTCGTCCAACAAATCTGAAAGAATATTTTTTTTATTTGGCCTTTCTACGCCGCCGTAAGAACTTACTAGATAAATGACACCAACTTTAAATAAAGGAAAGGAGCGGGGAACATCTGTAACGGTCCCCGTTACAATTACCACTAATTTAGGATAATATTACATGTATGAGCAATTGTTGTTATATAATGTTTTACAAAATATTTTTCGTTTAAGAGATAGAAATCATAGAATTTCCATATATTATTCCCTTAAAGATCCATCATTACGTAACCAATGATTGTTTCGATATCAGAAGTTCGAGAACATCAACACAAACAACTTTAATAATGATTCATAAATTCGTTATAGATTTTTAGCTAGTTAGGAAATACTTTTGATCCCTTTTTGGCCCCTTGTTTGTAAGACTGGCCCTTAAAACTTGATACCATTTAATAGGTTCTTGTCATGATCTACAACTTCTGTTCTGCAACGATTAAAAGATATGAATATATTTCGGTTTCAAGAAATAGAGGATATTCAGTTTTAGAAACTTGTCCCGGAATTCCTTTAAGTGGGTTGCAAGAATAATTTTGAAGCTTACATTGTACATGTATATATCATTTAAAACATTTTGAGTAATTGTTGCTCTATAATGCTTTACAAAATATTTCGCGTTGAAGATATAGAAAACATAAAAGTTTCGGATATTATTCCCTTATAAACCCCTGCAGTAGTTGGAAAACATCATCAACAACTGCGTTTCAATAGTAATTTATAAATTCATTATTATATAGATTTTGAGGTGTCTATGAAATAGTTTTGACCCCTTCCGATCCCTTTTTAAAGGGGTTGGCCCCAAAAACTTGATGTCGTTAAATAGGTCTTGTCATTACCTACAACTTTTGTTATACATGTAAGCATTATTTTTGCATGAAAACATACATACCCATGCATCCGTTGTTTTGGTTGTATCAAGTGTCTTTAATACAATTGCATACAATACACATACTTACAGACGAGTTATCAGCGGAATTGAATTGCGGCATCGAGAGTTCGGCAATTTTAGGGAAGATAAAATCAGCCATGCAATACCTTCTCTTTAAAAACGACTCTTATGCTACTAGTATCAAATCTATTTGTACACGTATTTGACTGGATTTTGGGTGGGTTGGGGTTGATCTGTCAATCATTTTCGGCTTTTAACTCTCTTTTCGTTCCTCGTGGAGTATATTTCACAATATATTAGTACATATGTACCTAGAGGACATGTTTCATTTTTGGCAACATAGACTTGTAAAAATTGTCTCTCTCCACTCCAAGTCGAAAGTGGCGGTAAAACCCACAGTATTGATGATCCGACCTGGTTCAAATCTACACGTAATTCCAAAATACATTCTGTGTGGACAACGCCCTCCAGCACCCAGTACGCCCTCCAGCACCCAGTATGCCCTCCATTACCCAGTACGCCCCTCAGTACCCATTACGCCCTCCAGTACCCCCTCCAGTACCTAGTGCGCCCTCCAGTACCCAGTACGCCCTCCAGCACCCAGTACGAACTATGTGATATCACCCGAGCACAACTGACATGTATATCAATTCTGTGTTAGATATGTCAACTGTGCTCGTAAGACTTTCGAAAGTCTACCAATTCAAAATAAAAATAGTAATACATGAATTTGAGGTGAACTTTCTTTCTCAGTTAACTTGATAGAAGTTGAGGAGTATTAATATACAATATACAATACTCGTCATTGTACTGGTACACATGCTTTAAAACTTTCATTAGCTTGGTAGTTTTATACAACGTAGGAAATAAATATCTTATATTTGAGTTTCAAAACTACAAATTTAATATAGAACATTTTTTTCCGGTTAGATCTACTTAACAAAACGGAAATACTACAATATGTATGATAAAAGATAGCATGTTCAATGAATTGTAACATCAGATAAATTTATTATCATTGTGGATAAATATATCAAAGGTTTTGCCATAGTTAAGTACAGTATTCGACTTTTTACGACTGTTCATCAAAGTTTGTAATGTTTATTTTGAAATAGATGAAAATATAAAATTTAATCGTTAAAATGATTGATTTTGAAATTTGATTTTCTCTCAAATTTCAAAGTTGTTTTCCATAGTAAATCAGTCAAAGTCTTCACTACCCTACAAGTAAACGTCTGGACGAGAAGTGTGAGATGTATTCATCTGTTCGTTGGTTTTATTTTGCTGGCGAATTTTACTGCTGTACAACCAATTTTGAAGTGTCGCTTGATTACCTACCGGGGAATATTTAAAAAAAAAAATACAACTCAAGGTTTTCACTTAGAAACCATGGTATCGTTTTAAACAAACAGCATGAGAACGAATTGTGATTATACAGGTAGAATATATATCTAAACTTTAATATGCAGAGGCAGCAAGCACTTAAGCCAAGTTTCTACCGAGTTAGCGATTCGGGAAAGCCTTCGTTTACTGTTTAACTTCAGTGGAGTGTTTAGATGGGAGCTGTTTAGATGAAGAAACCCCACCAGTAATTAGATGGCGAGGAGCGCCGTGTGATGATAGAACAAAGACTTGTGATCTAATGATAAGATCAAATATTAAGAAAGTAAAGGCAAATATAAATCAACTCGATATATAGGCGTGGATCTAACTTCTTGAGAAAGTATCAACTCGATATGTAGGCGTGGGTCTTGAGAAAGTACTTGCATATCAACTTGAGAAACTCGATATTTAGGCGTGGATCTGACGTCTTGAAAAAGTAACTGTATATCAATTCGATATTTAGGCGTGGATCTGAACAACAACAAAAAAACTTGATAGCAAATTCAGAATATTTATTTGTTTTTACGTCCCATCGATAATATTTCACTTATATTTAGACGTTACTAGTTGTAGGCGAAATACATGTACCACAAATTTAGACGTATGCTAAGCGCTTACGGTTGTAGGAATGAGAGTTCTTTAACATGCCAGCACCTGCCGCGACACAAGACCTTCGGTTGTTTTTTTTTTTTGAGGTCATGTCCGAAAGACCCGTGATTCTCACTTCTTAATGCCGAGCGTTTGGGAAAGGAACAATCAATTTTTATTTTTTTTTCGGAATCCATTTACATAGGCTAGTGGGTTCTGTGTATTCAGCAGAAATAAAACAAACGCCAGAAGCGCGGGGGAGGAGTGTTTTGAACCTCCTTTTCTGTAGTGTTATAATAACAGTGTATCTACATTATGTATATAAAACGTATAAGGATCAAAGTACAGAAGGAATTTTTAAATATTTTTGTATATTAAGGTTTTTATACAAATTCCTCCAGAAGATTGGTTGAAACTTTTATATGTGTCATGATTATAGATCCACATCGTGATTTTTCTTAAAACCGCAAATGTTAGATTTTAATGTCAGATATTATCCAATCGGCCACTCAATCCATTTACATACTGAACATTCATTGGATTATCTTTGTAGAGAGCGCCTTCCAATGTGCAATGACGATATGTAACCGAGGGAAGGCGGATCTATCGCCCCTCCATTGTCAGAGTGGCACTATGCTGATCAAAGAGGTCACAGATGTAATGACAGGTATGGAGAGAGAGAGAGAGAGAGAGAGAGAGAGAGAGAGAGAGAGAGAGAGAGAACGAATTAAACCTTGGTAATATATTTGTACCTTGATTATACATGCATATAACAGTGGCGGATCCAGAGGACTACTGGGGTTGTATTCCACCACATAATGTGTAATTGTATTATGTCAAACTTTAATGATTTACTCGGTAAGTTGTTTGAGAGAAATATTCAGAGAAAAATGTTTGTTAAAAAAAAAGAAAGAAAAGTAATTTTGATTTTAAAAATAACACTGGTTATCTACCGTGTCTGATGATTAACACAGTCTGGCTGTCTACCGTGTCTGTCTGATGATCAACACAGTCTGGCTGTTTACCATGTCTGATGGTCAACAAAGTCTGTCTACTGTGGTTGATGTTCAACACTGTCTGTCTGTCTGTATACCGTATCTGATGATCAACACAATTTGTCTGTCTACCGTGTCTGATGTTCAACACTGTCTGTCTACCGTGTCTGATGATCAACACTGTCTGTCTGTCTACCGTGTCTGATGTTCAACACTGTCTGTCTGTCTACCGAGTTTGATGATCAACACAATCTGTCTACCGTGTCTGATGATCAACACTGTCTGTCTGTCTGTCTACCGTGTCTGATGTTCAACACTGTCTTTCTGTCTACCGTGTCTGATGTTCAACACTGTCTGTCTGTCTACCGTGTCTGATGATCAACACTGTCTGTCTACCGTGTCTGATGTTCAACACTCTCTGTCTGTCTACCGTGTCTAATGATCAACACTGTCTGTCTGTCTACCGTGTCTGATGATCAACACTGTCTTTCTGTCTACCGTGTCTGATGTTCAACACTGTCTGTCTGTCTACCGTGTCTGATGATCAACACTGTCTACCGTGTCTGATGTTCAACACTCTCTGTTTGTCTACCGTGTCTGATGATCAACACTGTATGTCTGTCTACCGTGTCTGATGTTCAACACTGTCTGTATACCGTGTCTGATGATTAACACAGTCTGTCTGTCTACCGTGTCTGATGTTCAACACTGTCTGTCTGTCTACCGTGTCTGATGATCAACACTGTATTTCTGTCTACCGTGTCTGATGTTCAACACTGTCTGTCTACCGTGTCTGTCTGATGATCAACACGGTCTGTCTACCATGTCTGATGTTCAACACTGTCTGTCTACCGTGTCTGATGATTAACACAGTTTGTCTTTCTACCGTGTCTAATGGTCAACAAAGACTGTCTACCGTGTCTGATGATTAACTCAGTCTGCCTACCGTGTCTGATGATTAAGACTGTCTGTCTACCGTGTCTGATGTTCAACACTGTCTGTCTACCGTGTCTGATGTTCAACACAGTCTGTCTACCGGAATACCTTTTTGCTTGCCTGCAAAATTCATTTGTAATATTTTGACTCCATAACTTTCTCGCCTTCATGTTTTATACTTTTTCACCCATTTTAATACCACATATTGGTCAAACAAATCCTCGTTATAAACATAATTATTGATCATCATTTCCATTGTTCATGAAACTGCAGATCGACATATTACATGTACATACTCAAACCCTGCTTTAGATCTGTTATTATTTACCTTAGATATATTATTTCAGTTAACCCATCTTGTTGCTTTCAGGGGAATCTAATGCCCTCGCATTTAAAAATATGCGGCGCATGTGTATGGGAAAACCTGACTGTCCTACTCGCAAATTCTGTGAGCAGAGTGGATCCAATCTTCACGTGGTCTATCACTGTATTCAAGGTACTCCGTGTTAATTCAGTATCATAATTAAAGCATGCATTAATTAATCAAGTGGAAGATCATGATCCAGTTGCAAAAAGGTTAGTTAAGTTTTATTAACTGACGGCGGACATTTATTTAACGCTATCATACATCTACGTAGGAACGAATTGCAAGTTAAAGTTAACTAATCTGCTTGCAACTGAGTCCTGATAGAATGAGCACGGGTTGTACAGAATGTTTGGGTTAGAGAGATTGATATAACAGCTTCACATCAGTAATAAAATAGAAATGATAAATGACACTGAAAGTGAAAGCATTTCCCGAATACAGTAAAACTTGCGTGAAAGACTCCTGGGGACATATAATTTTGATTCCTCAGATCCGAGGTTCCTCGTCTCCATTTACGGATGTGTTACTTATACACCTCCAAATGCAGAAGAGCCAGCCGAAGTTGAATGTGAGAGGCCGTGTAATTTTGATCGCGATGCTCTAACCACTCAGCCACGGAGGCGAAATTTTGCAGTCCTTCTGCGGTGGTAAGTGGAAGAATCTCGAGAGGAACGCTAAACAATATATAATTAATCAATCAATCGTTCATATGGAGACGTCACCATTCCTGGCGAAGGGCTGCAAAATATATAGGCCTACTGATATACTCGGCGCTTATGGTCTTTGAGGAGGGAGGGATCTTTATCGCGACATAAAACTGGGATTTGCTTAAATTCAGTTCTTTATCAGCAAGTTCTACTACATCACCAAACTGTCACAAACAGAACAAGGTAGAGTCTCCGTATCTTAGGAAGATTGATTGTATGTTGTTTAACTCGAGAATTTTTCACTCATATGGAGATGTCACCATTGCCGGTGAAGGGCTGTAAAATTTAGGTCTATGCTTGGCGCTTACGGCCTTTGAGCAGGAAGGGATCTTTATTGTGTCACACCTGCTGTGACATGAGACTTCGGTTTTTGCTGTCTCATCCGAAGGGCCGCCCCATTTAGTCGCCTCTTACAACAAACAAGGGGTACTGAGGACCTATTTTGACCCGAATCCCCAGGGGATTATGATTCTCTAATCTCTAGATGATAATTCTGTAATTTGTGAAGGAAATTGTACTGAAATTTCAGTAGCTTATATTTTAAATAGTAGGTAAAATCGTTAATGAAACAAAATATCCGTTAACTGAGGTTCATTCTAATAGGGAAGGATGAGAGAGAGAGAGAGAGAGAGAGAGAGAGAGAGAGAGAGAGAGAACCTATTGCAACGAGCATATGTCCGACCATATCTAATGATCTAAACAAATTATATGACGCATATCATGCAATATAGGGTATCATTACAGATACTAATATCTCTTGCGAGGAGAAACAACATGTAGTGAACGCTACCCAGGGCGTGGTCAGGAATCTTGCCTACCCTTCTACCGATACTTCAGACTGTTCCGTCAGGGTTAAAGTGCCGGACGATTCCTATATCAACATCATCATTCACGACATGGAGCGGCTAGCTGCCAATCCGGAGTGTGATGGCGGGCTACACTTGCGCACCAGTCGGATGTGTAATTTCGATGAGACTTTCCCGCATAAAACTCTTTGTAGTTTTAGCGGGAACACGACAGTAATCCAGGCGTGTGGTGACGTAGATATTAGTATGACGCCCAGCAAGGCAGGCTTCCGGTTTTACATCTCATTCATAGGTAAGGTCATTTGTTGTAAGTAAAACAACATAACACATGCCGCGGAATTCGATAACGATACAACTGAAGCAGAACATCTAAACTCGTGTAATTGTGTAGATATCTTGTTCAAAACTGATAAATTCTCAATGGGATGCTGTTAATGAAGCTGGCTTCTTAACGTTCGGCACAAAGTGTACATCTGCGCAAACAAGATTGCATGCTTTCATATAGCACCATTGTTGTTGGGTTTCCTTTTGAATGTCACGGAGGATAAGGTGATAGTTGCTGATCTTATAAATAACAATCAACTGAGTGAAGGACTATAATAGCGTTATAATCTGAATTTAAGTCACTATAAATAGTGCGACATTTACTCCGGGCACGACAAAGGCCGGACGTTTTGCTACCCTTTATGATAACGATTTTGAGTGCGTGTAGTGGGATTTTTATTTAGCAGTATAGTCCAAGGTTGGGATCGCACATTCTTGTAGAATATAACGCACCGAGTATACCCAGCATGCGGGGTGTAGGTTCTGTTGTGACCGGGGTGTAGGTTATGTTGTGACCGGGGTGTAGGTTCTGTTGTGTCCGGGGTGTAGACTATGTTGTGTCCGGGGTGTAGGCTATGTTGTGACCGGGGTGTAGGCTATGTTGTGACCGGGGTGTAGGCTATGTTGTGACCGGGGTGTAGACTATGTTGTGACCGGGGTGTAGGCTATGTAGTTACCGGGGTGTAGGCTACATGTATGTTGTGCACGGGATGTAGGTTATGTTGTGCACGGGGTGTAGGCTATGTTGTGACGGGCTGTAGGCTATGTTGTGACCGGATTGTAGGCTATGTTGTGTCCTGGGTCTAGGTTATGTTGTGCACGGGGTGTAGGCTATGTTGTGTCCGGGGTTTAGGCTATGTTGTGTCCGGGGTGTAGGCTATGTTGTGACCGGATTGTAGGCTATGTTGTGTCCGGAGTGTAGGCTATCTTGTGTCCGGAGTGTAGACTATGTAGTTACCGGGGTGCAGGCTATGTTGTGACCGGGTGTAGGCTATGTTGTGACCGGGTTGTAGGCTATGTTGTGACCGGAGTGTAGGCTATCTTGTGTCCGGAGTGTAGACTATGTTGTGACCAAAGTGTAGGCTATGTAGTGACCGGGGTGTAGGCTATGTTGTGACCGGGTGTAGGCTATGTTGTGTCCAGGTGTAGACTATGTTGTGTCCGGGTTGTAGGCTATGTTGTGTCCGGGGTGTAGATTATGTTGTGACCAAGGTGTAGACTATGTTGTGACCAAAGTGTAGGCTATGTAGTTACCGGGGTGTAGGCTATGTTGTGACCGGGTGTAGGCTATGTTGTGACCGGGGTGTAGGCTATGTTGTGACCGGGTGTAGTCTATGTTGTGTCCGGGGTGTAGGCTATGTTGTGACCGGGGTGTAGTCTATGTTGTGTCCGGGGTGTAGGCTATGTTGTGACCGAGGTGTAGTCTATGTTGTGTCCGGGGTGTAGGCTATGTTGTGTCTGGGGTGTAGGCTATGTTGTGTCCGGGGTGTAGGCTATGTTGTGACCGGGTGTAGGCTATGTTGTGACCGGGGTGTAGGCTATGTTGTGACCGGGTGTAGGCTATGTTGTGACCGGGGTGTAGGCTATGTTATGACTCTGGTGTAGGCTATGTTGTGACCGGGGTGTAGGCTATGTTGTGACCGGGGTGTAGGCTATGTTGTGACCGGGTGTAGGCTACTGAAGCGGCAATGTAGATGGTCGAGGTTTTTGCATAATATTTCAATTTATGAATATATTTCGCAGGAAACATATGGTTACGGAAGAAAGCATTAATTCAGGAATACATGGATACATATATATCCACTGTACACTTTCTAGTTTTATCAAACACCTCAACACAATTTCGACGATCGGGGCAAGTTTGGCACTACCGCGTGTCTAAAATCAAATATCAGGACAACGCTTTGTTTCATGGTCACTTTTATATGACCAATAATTATGTGTTATCAGTATAAATTTATATGTATACATGTATACTGTCAGTGAATAAAACCAATCGTATTTAAAGATATCGACGACAAATTATTGTTTTGCACGTGGTGTATGCTACCAGATTTCTTTTACAGATAATTAGTGCGGAATATTAAATTTTTAAGCATACTGATTGTAGTATAGTACAGTGTACTTCTATTTGTTGTTTTATATGTACCGTAAGTAAAATAGTTTATCGAATGAAACTATGAAAGCAAAACTTCCGTTACATAATTATACCTGTCAGTCCATTTTCACGCGGTATGTCTGTATACTATTATGTATTGAACCAATCAGTGCCCAAAAGCTTTTGTTTCACGTTATTATCTCAATCAGTACACACCACATACGAAATGGCCATACACATCCTAGAGGTAATCATTGTCCTCATCATGACCTTAATCAGTTAATTGTGTTCTTTGTCTCACCATATCAGTGTATTACTACGCCCTGCATGTTATTAGTTACACAGTTAGTTAATGACCTGATACGGAAAAATACATGATGTAAAACGAAAACCCGTATCGGGCTCTGCGAAAGAAAAAGAAAACCCCTATCGGACTTGGCGAAAGAAAATCCGTATCGGGCGAGGCGAAACCCTCGCCCGATACGGGTTTTCTTTTCACACCATGCATTTTTCCGTATCAGGTCACTAACTAACTGTGTAACGAATTTATCACGTCGAAGACCTCTAACTGTATATGTGGGAGATCTATATCATATAACTTATCGCTTCGCCAATTTTGTCAAGGTTGCATGTCGAACCCAACAATAAATTACTCGATCAATACGGATTTTACTCGCATGATACGTTTTTTTTTTTCACGGCGTCATGTGACCAAGATCTGACCAATTAGATTTCAACAATTTAGTCTGAGGCGTGATAATGGGGTAATATGTATCGGCCAATGACAGTGTTTAACAAGCACATGTATATAAAGGTATCATTAATGCGGGAGATCGAGAAATCAATTTTATCATGCTCTTAGTAGTTCAACTACAACCCTCATTTTGTGTATATATATACACAGAATGAGATACTCTTCTCAAAACGATAATATTCTTACACCCATTTGTAAGACAAGTCGCACATGCGCAGCGTCTAACACCCATCTGTAAGGCATTGTATAGCGATTCTAAGGCATTCAGTGTATAGCGAAGAGAGATTGAACAATTTTAAATGATTTAATTAAATCAAGGCAAATGTATATTGTTAAATAATGGTGAAAGTGAAGTGAATCAAATTCATGTACCGGTAAATGATTAGAAGCGGATTTTTTATTTGGCACTTAAAAGAGTTTTCGGGAGAGTTTTTCGCCCGTGGTAAAACTAAGAAAATATGTGGTATATGATTAGTTTTCATATTTTCATAAAAAGAAAGTTTATGTAACTTTATATCAAGAGATATGTATGAAAATGTAATTTCTTTTAAAACATTTTGATAGGACATGCTCTTCCTACAGACTTCAATGTAAAATTCTAGGTCAAATAAATCAAGCAGCAACCAAAAGGTAAATTCCTCTAGTGTATGGTTTTTGTTTAATAAACCCTTCATAATGATACCATGATTACAAGAATCCCGCCATTTATTTATGAGATATGAAATATGATCATTATACATTGAATACCTTAACATTGAAGGGCGTTATGGATATTTTCATTTTACAGGTGTGTGGTTTTTATTTCAACTTTGTGGATGTAGTCATTTTTATTTTAGATTTTGTAACGATCTGTTCTTTCCCAGAGATTGCTGCATTAGTGCAGGAGAGGGTATAATGGAGTCATCAGTGCATTTGTCTGTCTATCCAGACATCTATGGATATTATTTTGTTGATAAAAGATAAAATGTGTCGTTCACGGGCTCAGATACATCTACTGTATGTTGAGGAGTTATCCACGAAATAATATTCAAAAGTTATGTTAAGCATATCTTTAATACTTTGAATAAAGCCTTACTTCGTGTCAAAGGGATGTGTTTATTCCCCAAAGAGCACAATTTCCCTATTTTCACTATCCAATGTGCATTGTGAGGACAGTCCTAGTTTTTGTCCCCCACCCCAATGTGGAAGGGGATATTGAAATACCGGTGTCCGTCCGTCCGTCTGTGTGGACGCAACTCCCCTGAAACCGCTGAACGGATTTTGTTCAGATGTTGTTGGATTGTTAGTCACCATGTGTAGTTGATTATATTGCGCCGTCATGTTGATGCAATAATTTTTACTGGAGTTATTGGACTTTGTTGAATTTGTACATGCTACATTTACACTATAGGAACACTTTGTGAACGCAATTCCTCCGAATCCACTCAGCCGAGTTTGTTCAAACTTTGTAGGATTGTTAGTCACCATGTGTAGTTGATCATATTACGCCGCCCTTTTATTGTGACAATTTTACAGGAGTTATGGGACTTTGTTGAATTTGTACATGCTACACTAGGAACACTATGGACGCCACTCCTCAAAGACTGTTATACAGATTTTGTTCAAATTTTGTAGGATTGTTAGTCACCATATGTAGTTGATCATATTGCGCCGTTATTTTGATTCGAGAAATTGTACAGGAGTTATGGGACTTTTGTGCTTCAACCTTTTGCAGTGGTGGGGGACATGGAAGAATTTGAGACAATGGGATACATTTTTCACCGTGCAGCGCGAGTTATTTCCCCCTGAACTCAGGGGGCGCACATTACGTTGCGGTCCTCAAGTGATTGCACCATTTTAAGGAAGAGATGAATACTTTACTATTTCTGATTGTAATTAAATGCTATTTAAGGAAATTTTGTAGAAATTAAATCATTATATCCATGTGTCCCGTGTGTGAATAATTGCAGTCTTGTCATATTTAGATTAGGCTAAGGATGTCTAGGATGTCTTTAGCATGTCAGCAATTCTTTATTATTACTTTTTAGCTCACCTTAGCCAAAGGCTCAAGTGAGTTTTTCTGATCAAAATTTGTCCGTTATCTGTCGGCGGCATCGTCGTCGTAAACTTTTCACATTTGCGACATCTTCACAAGAATCGCTGGGCCAATTTCAACCAAACTTGCCACAAAGCATCCTTGGGTGAAGGGCTTTCAAGTTTGTTCAAATGAAGGGTCATGCCCCTTCAAAGAGGAGATAATCATAAAAATGCAAAAAATAGGGTTGGGTCATTTATAAATCTTCTCAAGAACCACTGGGCCAGAAAAGCTGATATTTACACGAACGCTTCCTGACATAGTGCAGATTCAAGTTTGTTCAAATCATGGCCCCCAAGGGTTGGATGGGGCCACGATAGGGGATCAAAGTTTTACATATTAATATATAGAATAAATCTTTAAAAATCTTCTTCTCAAGAACCACTTAGCCAGAAAATCTTATATTTACATGAAAGCTTCCTGACATAATGCAAATTCAAGTTTTTCAAATCATGGTCCCCGGGGGCTGGATGGGGCCACAATAGGGGATCCATGTTTTACATACAAATATATTAGGAAAATCTTTTAACATCTTCTTCTCAAGAACCCCTGAGCCAGAAAAGCTGATATTTACATGAAAGCTTCCTCACATAGTGCATATTTAAGTTTGTTCAAATCATGGCCCTCGGGGGTAGGATGGGGCCACAATAGGGGATCAAAGTTTTACATACAAATATATAGGGAAAATCTTTAAAAATCTTTTTCTCAAGAACCACTGAGCCAGAAAAGTTGATATTTACATGAAAGCTTTCTGACATAGTGCAGATTCAAGTTTGTTCAAATAATGACCACCGGGGGTAGGATGGGGCCACAAGGGGGATCAAAGTTTTGCATACAAATATTGGGAAAATCTTGAAAAATCTTTTCAAAAACCATTGGACCAAAGAAGCTGACATTTACATGAAAGCTTTCTCACATACATGTAGTGTAGATTCAAGTTTGCAAAACTCATGGCCTCCAGAGGTAGGTTGGGGCCATAAGAGGGATTAAGGTTTTACATGCAAATATATATGGAAAGTCTTCAGATATGGGCCAAGGTGATTCAGTTGAGCGATGTGGCCCATGAGCCTCTTATTATAAATATTTTCAACCTCCAAAAGCACAATGACTATGCCAGAAATTGCATGCGCAACCAAAGCAATTCTTTGACACCGCGGACAAAAATATGTACATCAGGTGTCAATGCACGGAACATGTTAATTATATCAAATCCGTATCTCTAATTAATTTTTCTGTTGAAATCTGTTTTTTAATGTACGCGTGTGATTCTATCTTTTGAAATTTAATGTTTGAGTAAATCACCTTATCCAAAAAGTAGACAAAAATGATTATCAAGCACGTAACGAGAGAGAGAGAGAGAGAGAGAGAGAGAGAGAGAGAGAGAGAGAGAGAGAGAGAGAGAGACTTTTCCCGACAATGTACCTTTTCTGTTATCATTTCATGCTAAGTTGGTTATTTTAACCGGCAAAGTTTAATCTATAGGTTGCCCCCTTTTATATAATAGTATTGATTATAGTGGAATTATAAAATTAAGAAATCAGTGAATAGAATTTCAGGACCAACCCCCCTCCCCTTTCCTCCCACCACGATTTAGGATTTGGAGCTTTGGGTTTTGTTATATATTTATTTTATTGCTTGTCAAAAAATTTGCAGACAATTGTGAAATAAAATGGTTTCATCGTGCCTTTATTTCCAGAAATGTCTTTCTTTAAACTAACTATTCGCGCAGTTTATCACGCCGCCATCTTGTTTTTTTAATTTTTTTTTTATTTACAAGCTGCATCGCATGCAATTTTCGACGAAAAGTTCAATGTAATATAATGATTAGAACCCTGTTTTAAAAATTATCACATTTTCCATAGTAGTTAATCATTCAACACATCCATTATTGTTTTTTTTTTAAACAGATTACTCATGAAAGTTTTGGTATGAATTATATACAACTTGGACAGAATTAAGCATCAAATACCACATAGGTCTATATCCCTTCAATTTTACAAAAAGGATAATGCTAAAACCGTTTATCGTAAATTCGAAGAGACAAAACCTTGTTATAATGAGAGATAGTGATACAGCCTGTTAAAACGTAGCCCAAATAAAGCTTTTGGTACCGTAAGCTTTACAATACCCTATTTGTTAATACTATTTTATCTGAAGCTTGGACCCTATCGGTAAACACGCCCCCTACTTCCGGTGTAATGGCAGTAACTGCAAAAATGTAGGGCATGGCCATTGTGAAGTTGATACTGACATATGTCGGACAATATAAATGTCATTCTTCTGCTGAGTGACGTCACTACCGCCCATGTCACTTAGAGAGTGTGATAATCAACAATGACGTGGCCCCTAAATGTCAATGAAGGATGCTGTTGTGTAAGATTGATAATATTTATTCATTTCCACCTCTTCATGTTTAAGATAACTACTCTACTTAATTGGAGTGTATTTTGCTTACATGTTCAGATCACGTAAGCCCCACGTCAATAACTACCCACTTTTAAAGGTTGATTTCTACATTTTCTTAACCTCTGTTTTGTACGGGACTTTCGAGATACGGATCCACTCCGACTTTTATCGCGCGTGTAACGTAATTTGTAGGTCATGTCACTTCCGGATTACAATAACAACTAAGTAAACAAGCATGGAATACTTCAAGTGTTATCAAATTACTAAAAATTATTAAAATGCTTGTTTCAAAGAAAGGAATCACTACAACCATTTATAAGAAAAAGTATTTGATTAAATTATGTGAGTTGCCGAGGAAAACAAATCTAGGGAATATCTTATAGGGATATCGCTAAAACTTCACGCCTTCCATTCAAGGATACGCGTCTAAATGCGCCTTTTTCCTTCCATCTAATTTACATCCAGGTACTAAACACCAATAGCGACTTGGATCGTCATCGTGGGACTGCGCATAGCTCTTTACGGACCGTATGCTAGCGAAACACCAGTTGTATAGATGTCAACTGTTTACTATCACATGACCGCGGTGTATAAACGTCAAGTCTAATCGGTCGTTCCGGCACATCCCGAAAGTTCCGTATTACCTAACACTGACTAATTTTTAATTAATTGAAGGCTTGTTTTAATCGATTGAAAATTGATTAGATCACTTTGCAGCTTGTTTTCAATTACATAAATCCTTTTTGACATATCTTCGGTTGTATCAATCCCGTGGGGATCCGGGTTAGAATAGGTTCTCAGTACTCCTTGCTTGTCGTAGAAGGCGACTACATATAAATTATGGGGTGGTCCTTCGGATGAGACCGCAAAAACCGAGGTCCGGTGTCACAGCAGGTGTGGCACGATAAAGATCCCTCCCTGCTCAAAGGCCATAAGCGCCGAGCAAAGGCCGAAATTTTGCAGCCCTTTACTGGCAGTGGTGTCGTCTCCATATGAGTGAAATATTCTCGAGCAGGACGTTAAACAATATACAAACAATCAATCGGTTGTATCGTCCGCATACATGTGAGCTGTTTAGTATTGTAAGTATTCTGGGTAGCCATTAAATAAAGAAGTAAAAATTGATGGTCCAAGTTTTGAACCTCGAGGTTCGCCTTTGGTAACACCGAACGTGTCTGATTTAAGTATCGACTGAAAATCGTATCAATTCTGAAATTATACAATTTGTTTGGGTGCCAGTTTATAAAATCGACCTAAAATATGATAAACACAAAAATGGTTTGTGTCTTCTCATGGAATAGACTGCTAGTGAACAGAATTCAGATTTAGGATTACGCCTTATCATCATTGCGCTATCGGACTAATATAGGTCATCAACTCACCGCCATCACAACAACGTGAGCTACTGTGTCGCTGCACTCACACTTCAGATGAGGAAAGTGCGATAGTCTCGATGTGAAAATATTTGCTTGTTTCATTTCCATTGTTTCAACTCTGGTTTGCAAGAACATCTATATTTATGAAGCGTTACAGATATTTTTTTTATCAGATTGCCATGTGTAAAATAAAAATCGTATAGAAAAATGCCTCAATCTAGGCCTCATTAAAATTTATATAATATAAAAATGTCTTTTTAAACTATTCTTGCGGTATATCACGCCGCCATCTTCTTTTTTTTTACTAACTACATCGCTTGCAATTTTCGAAGAAAAGTTCAATGTAATATAATAAATATAACCCTGTTTTAAGAATTATCACATTTCCATAGTACTTAATCATTCAACACATCCAACAAAGCTGAGCATGATTCCTAAGGAATATACCCAACCACACATACTAATATTACAATCGTAGGGATGAATATAAACTTTATATACAAGACATAGTATAGATTCTACCTCTAATTGTTAAGCTATCATTGCGTCATATGGTCCATACCATAAATACTTGTATTTAGCATATTTAAAAAGAGATGTTTAATTTAGCTTTTGTTCTATTTATGTATACTCTCCTGTGTGATGTCTGTATATACCATATTTATGTTAATATTATGTTCCCCAAACAAAGTCCGGTACTTTTTTGTCCGGTAGTGTTCTCAAAAACTACAAAAGGGATCGATATGAAACTTTCCAGGATGATAGTATAGCGTTTGTAGATGTGCATCGTGATAGTCATTTTGTCTACACGTGCATGCACGCGCGCGCACGTGCACTGCAATTTTGGTACAAAAAATGGAAAATCAGAATATTAAAGGGATCGATATGAAACTTAAATAGGATGGTAGTATATCATTTGTACATATGAAAAATAGTAGTTATTTTGTCTGCACGCGCACGCATGCGCGTGCACATGCATTACAAAATTTGTACATTAACTTTGGAATCAGTCTAACTTTTTTGTTGTTCATTAAAATGGCTTGATATTCATATCATCGGTAGGTATTGAGACCCTTAACTGATTTGCATGGTCAAAATGACCAATTTGCATGCGCATGCACGTGCGCTTCATTTTAATTGGATAATACTAAAACGTTTGTAACTATCTTATTTATGAAGCGAATGAGATGATATTCACAGCATACGTAGACAATATGTGTATCTATATATTGGTGTAACAAAAAAATGCCAACGCTCATGCGCGTGCAACATTTTTCAAATGTTCAATTTTTAAAGGACGATAACGTTTTTGTTTTTCATCAAATTCTTTTGATATTAGGGATTTAGATGTGTCTTGGTACTCCTTACAAATTGCTTTGGTTAGAATTACTGCTCAGCACGTGCATAAACATGTGCTGAATTCCGATTGGACGATTTTAAAATCGCTATAACTTCCTTATATTTGGTGGAAACGTTATGAAATTGATACTGTGAGTATATGATACAAATGCATGTTGAACGACATCAACAAAAATTCGGAATCATACACGCGTTCGCGTGTATGCACGTGCAACGCTTTCTTTCATTTCTTGGTACTGAAATGGCCATATTGAACGTACTACGTGTAATTAAAGGCTAAAATAAAATGATTTTTGCTATAGATTCACAAGGACATCACTTTTGAATTGGGGGAGGTTTGGGGAACATATGTAACGGTCCCCGTTACAATTAGAACTAGTTCTGTTTCTGATGAGCCGTTTGGCTCAAAGATGTGGACATTATCATAATGCCAGCTTGTTGTTTTCTTTAACAGTGACGCCAATAGGAGAAACACCTAAGGACAATTACTTAGACCCGATCTCCAACCAGTGTCCACCAGGTGCTTCAATAGACAAAACAGTGGGCAGTTTTCCTATCGACTCCTATCCTGATTCACCGCACGACAAACACCATGGTAACCACGACTACGACTGACATAAGGGTCGTAGATTTTAATATAGATAAAGGTTTAAAATTTGTACATGCTCTACAATGTATAATTTCTATTCAAATTCAATATTTAATGTGGGTTTTTTCTAAACCAGGACAATTATTATTTACGTTAATAGCCAGCGTACTGTACAACAGCATTTTTAATGTTTATAAGTTTTTAGCTCACCTAAATCTTGGGGTCAAATGAGTTTGTACGCTGTCTGTATCATCGGTAACTTTACATTTTGACTTCTTCTCGGACCCCAGAACCACACGGGCAATTTGAACCTTACTAGTGTCTGGATAAGTGGGATTTAAGTATTTTTATCAAATGAAGGACTACGCCCATTCAGTGGGAGAAACATTATTTAAAAGATGTATGTTCACCCCACCTGCGTCACTTCCGCTATTATTTCAAGTGAATGGAGGAAAAATGTTCGGAGAAAAAATTCTGCTAAGAAATCTGTCGTTAAGGAGGAGTATGACACTAGAAAAATCTAATATGGATGGATAGTGGAGGATAATATGTATAATGATATTTTAAAATGATATATCTTTTTCAAAATTATTTTTTTCCCAGTTTTAACAACATTTATTCAGGTATATAGTCAGGCTTTTACACAACCCTTACAACCCAACCTGAGCAGGGGGTACAGAGTTTTAAGAATTCCAACTCTTTCGCTCACACATTCACACGGACAGACATTCATACTAAACAAAGGCTAGAAGTAAAGAAAGTAGAAAAAATTGGCAATGTATTCTGGCTGAGTTCATAAATATCATACTATAAAAATTAACAATCAGATATATGATGTAAAACTTATACGGTACCAATTTCAATGCACCATGCAGATGCGCATTTCGACAAATAATGTCTCTTCAGTGATGTAATACCAAGGTTGTTATAAAAAACAAAATACTACTTTAAACGCACTATTGATTGAATATACATTTACCTTACCTCTTAGGAAGTAAAAGAAAAATTATAACAAATGTATATAATACTAAAAAAGAAGCATTTTAGGACATTTTTGTTTTAACATAGTTTACATTATACTTGAGCTAATGTTTCAAATAATTTTCATTTCTTTTCAAACTGATCTGTACAATTATATTTACTTGCAATTTGTTTTTCCAATCTGTATACATTGGTCCAAGTGGCTTTAAATATACTCAATGACAAACAATCTCCTGTACATTTGGTTTAGTATATATAATGTTTCAAATGGTAATTTACAAAGTTTACCATTTTAATTTTCGAACATCCAAGGATAAAAGTATTCTTATCAGTTATAATATTGAATGAAAAGGTTTCTGTAAACCAACACTGCACATTTCTTTTAAAAAAAATTCAAAATTATATTAGAAAGAAATAAGATGATCAGGGTTGAGAGAATCCCCCCCCCCCCAACAAAATGAGCTTCGCTATCTCTGTAAGTAAGCCAATAGAATTAACCTCTGAATAATATGAAGAAAAGCACCCAAATGTCTTAACATTGTGATAGTATACCTGTATTAGTAACGTCCGGTTTTCCTAACTTTTCTAAATGTCAGCTGTACGCGCACCTGCGTGTTCTATACAGGTCTGTGGGATTGTTAATCAACACTTTCCATATTGTTTACTGCAGTTGTAGGAGACTGGGTATAGATAAATACGACTTCATGGTAAGACTACCTACGATAAAGTCTATCACCATGTCAGAGGGTAGTCATAGTGTCGTACCTCTTGTAGATCAGACGATAAACAAGACTAATACACTGGTCACCGTCCTAAGCGGCGATTCCGTGTCATCGGTGGACTATACAGAACGAGCAGGTAGGGGTGGCGGATCTAGTTTTGTGACATTTTCACCTGTGAAAACTGTTTAATAAGAAAAATATGACAGGACGGAATTCAATATTTGTAAGCATAAGTGAGCAAAACATAACCTTTTTAAATAGTACCATTAGCCCCCCTCCTTTTGATCAGTATTTCACTTTTCCCGTGTTGATTTCTATTGCGATGCATATTGTTTCCGTTTTATTAGGCGCGTTGATCAGTATTTCACTTTTACCGTGTTGATCTCTATTGCGATGCTTATTGTTTCCGTTTTCACGTGCTCTTGATCTTTTTCTTTCTTTGTCATGTCCGTGACCATTGATTTTGAATTTTAGGTGGCATCGACCTTTTATTTCCTTTTTAATGTGAACGTGACTGGGTTGTTGTGGGCCTGCTTTTTTTTTTTTTTTTTTTTTTTTTAGTACCGTATATACTCGCCTATAAGTCGGATTTTTGGGAGTCAATTTTTGGTCTAAAACTCTATGTCCGACTTATAGGCGCGTCCTAAGAAGATTGGTATTTTTCTGGGCGGCGTAATGTAGTGTTTTTTTTTTAAACAACTCCGACGATTATCATGGACTACCACACAAATGATTATTGTTCACAAATACTAGACATATTGTATTGTTTATGTATTTTAAAATTATGTATAAAGTACAAGTATTTACATATTTTTATCTAGTTAAAAATTATTTACATACCGGTAACTAATCTATCGTTTATCGGTAAAATTGAATGACGAACCCGATTTAATATTGAAATATTCATATGTATACCGGCTGAGATATATTTCATAAAAGATTGAATATTGTTAACAGATAATTTAGATCATCATTCTTGACTCTTAAAAACTCTATTGTTGATTCAATGAATTATAACAGAATCCCACCATAACAGTTTTCGCGAGACACGTGCCACTAAGTAAACACGGTGTCAGGTACTGGTAATTAGGAGACCAACAAGGTAAACAAGGGATCATTGCCCATACTAGATCAAGGGTTGTGTTTAAACCCCAAACAGATATGGCTTGGATATTGAGCACCTTATAATTATTAATTTCTCCAAATATTTTTTGAAACATAGATAAAAACACTAGAGTATTGACTTGAAATTGTCAACCGAATCTGACAAAAATTTGTACCGACTTATAAGCGGGTCAATGGCAAATTCCTACAAAATAACCTTAAAAAATACAACCGACTTATAGGCGGACCGACTTATAGGCGAGTATATACGGTATTTTATGTATTTTTTCATTTTTTGCAGTGTTTTACGTGGCCTTGATCGTTGCTGCATTAAGTCTGACAGGACTCATCGTGATCACCACCATATGCATAAGGTAAATACATAAATCAGATCTATGAATCCTATAAAGATCAAAACGAGGACTCGTTTAAAACGCCTTCTAGTTTTACAAAACTTTACCAAATGGCTGAAGATTTGCTTAACCGTTTTTACCACAAGCGGTGACTTGATTGAGCTATGATTTATATAAAGTCATTCGAAATGTGACCAGCGTCGGTTCATTACTTGTAAGACGATTCTAGAAAACATGACCAGCCGGAAACTTTGCTCTATGCAAAACCAAATATGTATGTACACAATGGCCACTAGATAAGGATTGTTGATTTGTATGGACGTCCTCGTGCATAAACTGTCACGTTTTCCATTGCTGTTAATCACTCCACCTACCCAGCAAACTAGACGTGATAATCCTTTTATCTATATTTGAATGTTTGAGAAATGCTGCCTGATAAAACTTAAATGAATATATGACATTTCATGTTAATTCTCATAGTCCCGCCCCCAGATGTTTCATATACACTAGTGAGAAATTTACATCCAGCTGTAAGTTGTGGGGAAATTAATACCTTACAGCTTCAAATGGTTTATCACAGGGAAAACAGAAATGTAAATATATAGTGGTAGGTACGGTATGTTTCATCCACACCTTTATGAGTAATCAGATTTATTTAGTTTTTGCATATTTTATGTATACCTATTTGGTACAGATGTAATTAGAGGACTCTAGTTACTTCTGAAAAAGATGGCTTATGCACGATAGTGTTTCTTTTTCTATTGAATTTCTCTTGTCTCTTTCAGACGACAACATCAGTTGAAGTATGGCGGTGGTATTGACATTGCCTCTCTTATTAGCGGACGATCTCCCTCGCTCGATATGGCGGCGCTCCGCCCTCTTCCTCTGATCTCATCATCCACGTCATCACGTCGTCATAGTTACCCTAGTAACGTCCACGCTCGTCTGGAGGAAGGTTACAGCATTGTTGCTGATGAGATACCGTACTTTGGTCCTTCTGACGAGTTGAGGTCACCGGCATATGCAGAAGTCGAGGACAATATCGCTGCATCGTTATCCGAGAGGAGTTCCGAAAGGTTTCCATTTGGATTACCTGGAACGAACCTCTTGACCACGGAAAGAAAATCTGTAGAAAATGTATATTCTGACTTGAATGATAGAAATGTATATCATGAAATTTCAGACGATTTAATTCGAACAGAGAATGTGTATGTTCCAAGTCAAATACCGCCGATGACTTTATCAATATTTACGGGAAAAAGGAATATAAATAAAGCTAAAAATAAAAGTTTACAATCTATAGGTAAGCAAGACTCTGAAGAGACATACATACTGTGTCAAACGCCAGAGAGGGAAGTATCGCCCTCAATGGAATCCAAAAAATCTGAATCCGATGGAAGCTTGAATACAGAAGAAAATGACTCATATGAAATATACCAGTCAGTAGATGTGTGAGTGATGGAGAGAGATTCATTATAATTGTATTGTATTTGTTAAATATTTGGATTAAATAAAAGATTCTATCCTTTGGCATTTTTAAAAAATATTTAATATGTAGATGAATGAACCTTGAACTGAAACATAAGCTGAGATTATCATCACCTGATGTAGTGATATTGCCTATTTGATAGGGCGATATTCATCCATGCTTATCTAGGTATTGAACTGTACATTCAGTCTTGTTCAATGCGCAAGTTTTGAGATACGTCCGAGTTATTTCCCTTTCGAGAACTCTCGTACACAGTAAGGCGCGAAACAATGCTTTCATACGGGAGTGGGACAAATACCTATCACTGTTCAAGTGAACGTGCTCAGGTATTTTCTCATACGCAGTTTCATCTCCTGAATTTGACTGCTACACAAAATAAGTAAACAAAGAATGTTCAGGGAGTAATAAAATGCATGGAATTCTTATTATATCAAGTTATTTCGTTGCTCGTACGTATCATATATAGGACATTACTTGCAAATATTAGATTTTAATACACAGTGCATAGGAAGGTCTTGAAATGACGAAAATACTGAAATTTTACCCAATTTGATATAATGCACCAAAACAGGTTCAGATGCCCAAGATACGTTTCAATTGATATAATATTTTATATATGTGTAGAGCATTTACTTTTCTGATACATTTTAAAGGGAATTTAGTTGCAAAGGGGGGGATACCAATGTCGGCGAGGCTTCCGATACCACAATACTTAACTCGCGATACCATTACATACGTGATGCATGGTTCATTAAGGTATTCTTTATGGTACTTTGACCCAATATTGAAGGGAAGGGGTTAAATAAAAGAAACCTTCCACCATTGAATACTATATGTATTGCTGTCACATACAAGAATTCATCGTCGGAAACCCACGATTGATCACACTTCGTTCCTCTCTCCATCACCCGTGGGTCCATTCATTCCTACTCGCTCGTTCTCATGAATAATTAATGAGGCAATTTGATTGGGCACTCATCGTATACCCTGAGCGAATTTGTCCAATCAACAAGACGCTTTCAGCCAAATGTCGGTAAACAATTCTTGTGATAGCAAAGTTAAGTTGATGCTACCTTTAAAAACAGAAGAGTTCCATTACTATTATAACGATTAATTTGATTGGACGATATTTTGAAATATTTATTCATGAGAACGAGCGAGTAGGAATGAATGGACCCACAGGTGATGGAGAGAGGAACGAACCGTAATCATGCAACCATGGGTTTCCGACGATGACAAGAATTATATACTTATATTTCAGAGCTTTTTTTGCAAACAAAGCATATAATTAAAACATATCACATATTTCTCATCTGTTTAATTTACTTTGCATAAGTAATGGCAAATAAAACTTCAAATTACACGCCCTTGATTACAGGTGGCGCACGATCCGTTTACGTCCAAGGCGTCGGAAGGACACGTTTAGATTAGAAAGTTGTTGAATATTTAGTAACGATGACGGATTACGGTTCGTAGGACCTCACTGCGCTTAGAGACGAACTTAGAAAACGCAATGCAAGACTCTCTGGGCGGAAAGGAAAATACCTCCTTAACTCATGTTATTCGCTCCGCTTTCATCGTCGTTTTACTTAATCCTCCTTCCCCCCAAAAAACCAAGCCCCATTTTTCTCTTTTTTATCCCCCAAAGAAACCCTTTTCCGGAGAAAACTTCCCCTTTCAACGTCTTTTAGAATGTTGCTTCTGTGTATATATATATATATATATATATATATATATATATATATATATATATATACTCATGTTATTCGCTCCGCTATTTGTTTATAATCCATTGTAGACAGTGAGGTTGACCTGTTACAAACACAAATGTCTTCATTGTGGTGTATATCTAATCTTATCAGGTTAGAAACACACTAATATCCTTAATTGTGCAAATTAACGTTAACGTCCACAACGTCAAACTAATTCGATCCGCGGAGCGAATAACATGATTATGCCATACAAATTAGAATAAAATGGGGGAAAATAAAATACATAGGATAAAACTTCGGTTGTATTTTTGGTGTGGTGAGAGAACGGAATTCGTCTGATGTCTGGTTTGCATTTTATCACGCAAGAGCAAAATATCCTGTTATTCGACCTAGTTCCGTGAAGAAACCTTGTAAAACATCCGCTTAAACGATGTGGGCATTCTTTGTTGTATATAGAAACCGTATACAATCAAAGAAAAGGTTAGACTACATGTATGAAGGAAACCGTAAAGAGTTTAAGACATCTCTCACCTAGGGATGTAAGTGGCTCATATACATGTATGACGATGAGAAAATGTTTTGTTCCTTCTGGCAAAATGTCCGCGATATCTCCAACTTTAGTCAGGGATCAACATCGTTCAGACTTGCAGTTGTATAATGAAATATATAAGCTACTGTTTTCAGACTCAATGAAAAGACAAAGGACTTAAACAACAGTTGAAATTCTGGCTGAAACCAAGTAAAAGTTGTGAGAATGAGAACAGTGGGGGATTTCCCCAATTTTAGGCGTACAAGAAGAACAAACATACATAAAGTAGACTATGGAGAGGGAAGGAAATTCAAATGACGGACATTATACATAACATGTCCGTTTGAAATCTTGCGTGAATGAATTTGAGAAGGACATACATGAATGTTAGGTAGAGCCGAGTGAATAGACTGTAGTGGTAGTGACCATGTTTCAGATGATGAAGAAATGGATGAGAGTGAAAATGATGTGTGGGGGGAGAAAGTTAATGGTATATTGTTTGAAATAGAAATGCAACAAGTTTTAAAATAATACACCTAAAGTCCTTTTTTGTTCGGGTAACCTAAAACCAATTTGGGCAACCTGAGGCCTGTGCCTATATTGCCCGAACGGCGAGTCCACATTCTATCGAGCAACCTGAGATCAGTACCTATGCCCGAATGGCGAGTCCACATTCTAACCAGTGTCGAACTCTGAACACCTATAATTCACAGTGACTAGATTTTCTATATACATGTATTGTATTAGAATCAAGAAAATTGCATCACTATTCACGATAGCAGTGTATCGAGCTAACTGAGATCTTAAAAAAATCAAATTGGAGTAGAATTTTAACAATCACATGTACAAGTAATTATGGAAAAAGGCATGCATATTTTCTCTTTTCAAAAATAGTAAGAATCAGTTAATTTGCAGAGCTATGAATAATGTGCAAAACTAAAGAAATTAAATTTTCATGTATATGATGATTTTTTCTTGAGTATACATTATTTCAATATATGCAGTTAGATAAATTTTATGTAACTGCATATATCCTTCTTACCAGAACCAACTAGTGCATTTGGGAACATTTGTTGTCCGCTAGAGGCATATATCTCTCAGCTTTGGATAAAATTAATGTCATCCCTTCCAATTCTGATGCACATTTAAAAAAAATCTAAAATGGGCTGAAATAACCTTGCAACTCTGAAGTAAAAAGCTCCCTCTTTCCTCGCAATTTTCACCAATATTATTATCCCCCATCACTTTCATTACTCATGTTCAATGTTGTCACATTTTTTCTTCGATTATTCTTCCTTACATATATGTACCTTCCTACAAAGGGAAATAATTTTATAATAAAATTTCCGAATTTTATTTCCAATATTGAGAAATTTCTATTTATCTGCAACTAAATTCCTGTTCAGTAGTTATGATTTTTATATATTTCAAACCAGGAAATTGTAAATATAAATCAAAGGTACTGTTATCAAAGACTACAAGATGACGTCATATGTGATTATTCTTAGTCTCACTTTTCCCAGACTCTCGCTCTCGAGACTTTGCACGAGCGAAAGTTTGTAATCGTACCAGACTCTCACTCGTGCAAAGTCCTGAGAGCAAGAGTCTGGGGAAAGCTAGATTAGGGTTATGTAACCCCCATATGGTGTCGAGAGTATTGGCACTCTATCAAACAACAGCATTATTACGACTAAACTTTCCCGTAGGGATCCGGGTTAAAATAGGTCCTCAGTACCCCCTTGCTTGTCGTAAGAGGCGACTAATTGGGGCGGTCCTTCGGATGAGACCTCAAAAACCGAGGTCCCGTGTCACAGCAGGTGTGGCACGATAAAGATGCCTCCCTGCTCAATGGCCATAAGCACCGAGCATATGCCTAAATTTTGCAGCCCTTCACCGGCAGTGGTGACGACTCCATATGAGTGAAACATTCTCGAGAAGGACGTTAAACATTCAAGCAATCAATACGACTAAACTATCGAGGTTTTATGAACAAAAACACCCACACCAAACAATGCGACATAAAAAGAAATGAAAGGCAAAGATAGCGAACAGTGATCAGTCTCATACCTCTGGTATATCCAGGGGTACGTGTTTGCCCAACTCTATTTTGTATTCCATATAGGAATTATGAGATTGACCAATGTTCGTTATTGTCACCTTTCAATCTTCGAATTCTAGTTTAAATATTTGCATGAATTTTGTAATTTTTTCTTCAATTATTTATTATATTTTGTATTTTACAAAATTCTTTTAGATATGTTAAAGATTACTTGCTACACTGTATGCTGTTGTTCTTGAAATTATATCAATTGAGTTGATATTGTGTTTCTATAATTACAGTTTATGTAGAATCCTTTAATTTCCGGCAGACCTTGTCAGATGTAACAGCAAATGTATGTCGCAAAGTTATGGTAAACTGTGTACCAGAAGTGTTCAGCAAGTGTGTGCGTGCCAGAAGTGTACAACAAGTATGTGACGTGCCGGAAGTGTACAGCAAGTGTGTGTCGCAAAGTTATGACAAACTGTGTGCCGGAAATGTGCAGCAAGTGTGTGTCATAAACTTGCGGTACACTGTGTGCCAGAAGTATGTGCCACAAAGTTGCGGCAAACTAGTGCAGCAACTTGCGTGCCAGAGAAAACAAAACTTTACATGCGAAAAATACACTTCAGGCACATGCTCCGTAAGTAGTTCCAGCAAACTTGCCGCAGATATGCTGTAAATTTGCAGCAACTGTGTGTCATAGGGATATTTTGGTAAGGGTATTTACAACATTAGATGAACAATTTAAAAGTTCTTTATGAATTAATCAGAAACATACAATGCAATATCTAGAAAAAAGTCAAGGTCACACAGAATGTCACGGAAAATAATAATAGGAAACATAGTTTACATGTATGTGTTTACAACAAGATTCAGTTATATAAAAGATAATATTTCTGACTTTACTGAGATTTAATTACAGTGGTCCACGTAGGAGATGTAACGCACAGCATCGGATTCCTTGAAATCGTCTTTGATACTATTAAAAATGAAAACTTCTACCTGTAGACAATGGTAAGCTAGAGATCCATTGCACTGTGTGTGAAAAAAAAGCCTGCTATTTGTAAATCCTTGCGTCAGTTGTGTTGCTCGATTGCATTCCGAAATTGTTGGAGAACTATCACAGAGTTGTCTTTCTTGCTCTGTAATTTTGGTTATTTACGACCAGAGCTCCAGATCACTTTTTAACACAAAGATACTTCTTCCGTTAAATTTTAACTTATTAAGTTTTTACTGAAAGACCGCTCCAGCAACATTGTCTCACTAAGAATTTAATAGCATTTGTGAGAATGAGAGTCACACATTTATTTGATACTTGTATATTTACGGATAAAAATCTTTTGTAGATCTATCAATTATAAACTCTTCATTGTCGATCACTGGAATTTCAAAACTTTAGATTTTCAAATTTTTAAATTTTAAAATCAGGGAGTAAATATTTTTTGTGGAAAAAGGTCCACTAAAGAAAGGAGTTAAATTATAATTCAAGACTTTTTCAGTATATTCATTTCATTTTTTATTTGTGAAACAACATACTGTCATAATCGGTGGTGGTGGTGGGGTATCAGAGAATGACAAAGCCCGGAAAAGGGGAAGGCAGTATTGTCTACAAGCGGTTAAATACTTAATATTTTTCATTATAAGTTTTAATGGTTTTGAAATACATGTATGCATTAATTAGATGAAGTGTATGAACAGGGAGATTTCCGTTCTCCCCGTGATTCCTGTTTCCCCGGTTCACGATAGACATTTTGATTTTACATTTTGCTGACTTGCTCATGATATACCTGTTCCGTTTCTGTTCCGCGTTTGAACAACATCCGGAAAAAAAGCGTCCATCTACTAGAATGACTAATTATACGACATATGTACTTCCGGTCGAATTTCGCTGGTGCATGTGCATTTTCTATTACTCTTACTAGAGTTTTCGAAAGAGAAATTTTCATCAGCACTTGTTTGAAATCTTATTTTCAAAAGATACAGCTGCATCAAACTTTTTAAAACTCCTAATAATTTTTTCCAAGATCGAAGTGTAGGCAACTCGAATTCTGCTCGGACAGAAATATGATTATGAACATCACCAATTCCCGTATCAAAATTACAAACTTTTATCACCTTTGTTGTTTTCACCTGCTAAAATAACATCTCAAAGTGTAGGTTTGTCTATATAAGTAAAACGTAAGAGGCCTTTTCTGACAACATTCATGTAAATATCAGAGATGTTATATAGCAAAGCACTCTTATCACATCAAGTATATTAAAATTCAGATTACCCATAGAAATATACATGTAATTGTCATAAACAGAAATGACTATAAAATTTGATTGTACTTAAAACTATAATCATATTCCGCTCATAAAAGAGGTCAGATTATTTGTCATGAGTGTTCCCACATATGTAATGTCTTTTTGTGGCCCAATGGTAGAGAAATCACTTTTTGGGCAAAAGGTATTACGTGTAGATTTGCAGCAATCAGGTGTAGTACAAAGGACATTCTAATTCTAGTTCTTTTGGCTAATTGGCAGACCTCCTTGGGAGTAATACGCGAATAAGACGGTGCTGCTAGTCAAGAATGTCTAGCTGCGCGAGCTGATTCTTTCAGATGTTGATAGCGTCAGCCTCTGCTACTGAGACAGGTAATGTATTCCACTCGGTGATGGTTCTAGAGATAAATGAGTGGAGTCTTTCAGTTGTGTTGCACCTCTGTTGTTTCAGATTGAGAGAATGGTTTACCCTGGTTCTGGCATCAACTTGTTGTAGTCCAAGGTCTTCAGGTATGAATGCGACATGTCCGTGTAAGATCTAATACATCATCAGGAGTCTGGGCTTCCTCCTCCGAAGTTCCACTCTCTCCAGCCCCAGTGATTCAAGGATTCCTGGCACGCTGAAATAGGTACTGTACTCATTGACTGTCTATCGCCGAGCGCTCGCCTTTAGTAGAACGTGAGCAGTCGTGAATCACTGAAAACCAATGTCGGCACGAAGACCCCTCGATGCTGTAAATGATCCAATCACTTTATCCAAAACGGCTGACTTCATGATATGAATAAAAAAGGCGTTCCAAAAACCATTCACCGTGTATAACCCCCATTCACCGTGTATAACCCCACATTCACCGTGTATAACTCCACATTCACCGTGTATAACTCCACATTCACCGTGTATAACCCCACATTCACCGTGTATAACCCCACATTCACCGTGTATAACCCCACATTCACCGTGTATAACCCCATATTCACCGTGTATAACCCCACATTCACCATGTATAACCCCACATTTGGGAGCGCGGAATCGTGACATTAAGGAGTGTTTTTCTAGCTGACATAGTTAGCTTTGCTAGGTGTATATTAACATGTGATGTCACCGCTTACTCTTACTCGTTTCCCACCTCGCAGTTCGTGCTAGAAATAAGTGAACACTTCAACAATATTCGGCAACCACACGTAGGGATGTAAATTGATCGATATTTGATAAAATTGGCAATTATTCTACCATTCCATGTAATTTAACTAATATACATGGTTTCTGTACATAACGCTGCTGCAGATACTTTCATCATTTCCGAATTTTCACGTCAAATAAACGGCGAAAACTGCAATATCAGCGCGTGTCACTCGGGGGTACAACTTTCAGTGGAGGTAGGGGCACTGAACCAATCTCCAATCGATTAGTCGCTGTTCATTTCTTCACTTTTTATCCTCTCTGTCTGAGTCTATATCTTTATTGTTGGTAAGTGTTGAAGTCGGTGGATAAAGGATTGTTTTGATGTTTTAAGGACTGCGAGGCTTTGTAAATTATGTGATTATAATGATATAGAAGATGAGTTTCATTTTATCCTGAAATGTCCATTTTACAACGATTTGAGAAAGAAATATATTAAGGGTTTTTATTACACAAAACCCAAGTGTCTTTTAATTAGTTAAGCTCCTTAGTGTAGACAATACTCAAAAACTCAATAACTTGGAAAAATTCTTAGTACACGCTGTGAAAATACGTAGTTTAGCATTGTAAGTCAATAATGTAATTATAGTATTTTTCTAATAACATGTGCATATCATAATAGGATTACATGTACACTTCTATATCATTTTATATTTGTAATTTCTTCTCCTCCTATCCACTCATCTGTTGTTTATCTTATACTATTAGATATATTGTGTATATACATATACATGTATTAGATGAGTTGTATAAAGGACAATAAAGAATTGAATTGATCATTTCATTAAAAAAATTGGCTTCAATTTCTTTAAAATGTAGTCCACATTCCAAAACCGCTAAACGTGTACATACGTCATCCCAATGGTTATGCAACACACTCACCAAACCATTGGCTCAAGTGAGCTAAAAAGGTGTAAAATCATAATGGATTCACAAACAATTGTGATTGCAAAGCAAACATGACTTATTCGCAGATTGGTGAGGTGTCACACATTTTTATAACACAAATAAGAGGACGGACTATATACCTTGAAGGTTACCATAGTTACGTTATACAGCCGATGTATATGTAGCGATTGTCTCTAATAATCCATGGTATGGTTTTTTAGCTGATGTAAAACTCTGGGGAGCGAAAACACAAATACCCAATTAAATTTTGAGATAAGGTTGAAAGACTTGGAAAGTAAGGAGGAAACAAGTTCAATCAGTTGCAAGAAAAAAATTATAAGCAATTTGCCGCAAATTGATTAAGACCGGATATTGCAAAAAATGTACCATTACATTAATATAAAATATAATTTGGAATTAACTCAAACAATAAATGATGCTGACCCAGGGTCATGATGTATCGCTGTGTCACAGTAGAAGGTTCTAATATCTAGGTCCCTCCAGTACAAGGTTATGAGATTGACCATGATATAGGGTCATGACTAGCTGCAATAATGTAACCCTCTCCGATTTTTTTTTATTCTTACGTTTTCGGGAGAAGGTTACAATTCCGTATGATCTTCATAATGGTGCAAACTATTTTTATGAATATTTTGTAATAAGCTCCGTGAATTTGTCTCCAATGTAGTTTACACCAAAAAAGAGTACCAACTTTGTTCTTGGGCATGCCTAATAAAGGTGATGTTCATTAAATATCACGTGCAACATGCGAAATTCTTCGTCTGCTCTGTGAGGCTTGTTATCGCGAGATCTCGTAGGTGGATTTACTGGAAAACCTAAACATTGACAATCAACGCGAAAATGTAGTTACTCAAGCCACTCCGACAAAGAAAGGAAAGCCATAAAAATTTACACTCTGCTGTTCGTCTTTTGAAATTTAAAACTTTTCAACACCGACGAAATCGCATTATCCTCCGTACTCGTCCATTCATGTAAACACTACATTACTGGGGCATATGCAAACATGGCGAACAAATCGTAAGTTGCAGGTTGTAAATTTAGATATTGACTAAGAAACGTAGAATATCATTTTATTTGCGCAAAGAAAGTTATTAATGTTTACTATAACAATGATCGAAAGTGTTGCAGGAGTGAATCACTGTTGTAGCCCTCCCCCCTCCCCTCCCCCAACAAAAATCGGAGAAGGCTACATTATTGCAGCTACGTCATGACACACCGAATGATCACAACCCGCAACCCTTTGTGCCAGTGATGGGCCTCAAATTTTTTTCATTACAAAATTGCCAATTAGAGAAATGTTTTAATTATGTTTGTCTGAGACTTTTGCCAAGTGACCCTGGAGAGGAATAATTTTTGATTTTATCATTACATCTATTCTAAGGTGTTCACTCGTTTGAAAAAATCAGAGACGATGTGCTATTCCTTCGAAGGGCTTAAGACATACATGTAGGGATTGATTATTTGTAGAAGACAAATTCACGCCATTGTTCACAGAATCAGAATCTTTAGATGGAGGTGTTGTTCTTCACAAGGAATTGTGCCGGCTAATGAAGAGGCTAATTACTGTCTACCAGACAATCGTCTGTGAATGAACTCATAATCCAACGCAACAATGCGTACCTGATAACCATTAATGACTCTGGCATTGTGATTAATGCATATATGTATGTATATATATGTCTTGTATATTGTAACATAAAAATCTTGATTGCATGAAATGATGTTTCGCTTCCGAGCCAAGTCTTTTCGCTGAGACAGGAAAGTGAGGATGAAAGGCGTAAGACAGAAAAAAAAAATCAGATATATAGAATAAAATTCATCATTACTTTTTGTCAAGCCATTTTGGTTAATCAGTTTACAGTAAATCCTGCTTAAAAGGAATCCTGGGATATATGCTATATTATATTTACATTTTCAACTGTTTTCTCTTATTATACGCCCGTCATTATGTTATGGCGCTGTCCGTCCGGGGCCATGTTTTCAGTAACGGATGCATGTACAACTTCGAAATTTGGCCAGAGTTTTTCCCTCAAGAATTGTAAGAGTGAGTGAGTTTGCATTTCAGCTGGATTGGTCCATGCTTGACTTACTTTAGGGCTATAAGTATACTTAGGCTTAGGCTCGTTTCGATTTAATTTCGCGGTTTTGCAGGTGCCCTGGTGATCAACATATTACACACAAAAACAACAACAACAACAAAAAAACAACAAAAAACCAATAACTAACAACCAAATTGACCCAAGTGTTAAAAGAAAGATCTCAAACCATTTGTTTCATCTAAAAATTCGAAGTTAACATGTTTTAGACAATAATGATAATGCATTGTACATTCATTATTTCAAAACATTAAAAATGAATCCTCATGAAAATATAAAAGGTACGTAAAATGATGGTACATACAATTTTTCTTTTTAAATTTGCCTTTTGTTTTGCAGTTCAGATTTTGCGTTACCATGATTATCAGGAAACGTTTTCTTTCTTTATTTTTGTTCTTACTTATAAGTTTTTCTTAATATATGAACAAATTCTTTGCTAAGAAACACTTCTACTTTACAAACGATGTGTTAAAATAGCGCAGTAGAAACGCACAGCTAATTACAACTTGCGTATCCATACCAACCGCCTCTTGGAGGCCCGTAAAATTTGTTCATTCATGATAAAAATTCTAATAAATTTATGCGCTTTTCATCAGATGTATTCAAATATGGATATAACATTAGAAATACCAACAAAGTAAATTAATATTGTACATGTACTCTCTAAATTGTACTCGAAAATACAGATATCCTACTCTTGAGTATGTCCAACTCTCTCTCTCTCTCTCTCTCTCTCTCTCTCTCTCTCTCTCTCTCTCTCTCTCTGTGTATGTATGCATGTATGTAAGTAAGTATGTGTGTGTGTGGTGTATGTATATATATATGTATGTATGTATGTATGCATGTATTTAAGGGGGGGGGGGTGCTTATACATGTGTACTATGGGATGAATTAATTTTTTTTTTTTATAGTTTCGTATGTTTTATACTTTCTCAGTAATACCGTAAAGCATATCTCTTAAATTTGTCTCTATGAAAATACATGTTCATGTATCTACATTCAAACTATCGGCAACATACACTTTTCGATACTCAGATCATTTGTTGTACAAAGCCCGACTGACTTTCCATAATCTGTTTTCTAAAATCAAGATAAAAAACGTGAGGGGGTAACCCTGCTATGGGGTGAAGATCTACTATATATAGCCATTTTCCGGGTGGTGGGTGGTGGTGGTGTACTATGGGGGGAAAGCTACTATACAACATCAGTACTACTTGTACTAAGGCAATACACATCAAGCCATGCATCGCCTCTGCTTATTCTAGAAGTCTATCAATAGACGAAATCAACATCACAAAATGTATTTATGATTTTACTTGTATCCAAGCAGTGGACTTTCATCAAAGATAAACACATTCTGTAAAACAATGATCAATGTCGTCTGCTACCCTGACCCCTGGTCATCCTTATGTAAAGAAAGGCTGAATTTGGCAACTTTGATATGGGTGATGCGGAATGTACCTTCTGCTAGACGATGACATTTTTGCATCACTAGATATTGCCTTTATGGCACCTCAGAAGTGCATTAAGACTTACGCACCGCACTGCCTGCGCACCACAGCCATTAATTGATGAATGATGCCGGTTTCCGAAGTTTATTTTGGGGCATCAAAGGAGAGCGTCGTTGTAAACCTATAACAGAAAGTTATCGAGTCATAAGAAGCGTTCAGTGAGCTCATGTTTGTCAACAATTAGCCTACAAATCCAAATCCAAACCGTCCCTTACCTTCGTGCACTTCCACATCCTCTACGATGTCAGTTCTGTCAGGAGATTCATCCGCGTCCTCTGTCATGATTTACCTACACCTGACGACTGCCGCCCTGTTCTTCATGTTCCTCCACCTCAGTCTTTTGTTAACTCTGTAATATCCACAGAATATTCAAAGTAGGTCTTCAACAACTTTCAAAAGTGAAGAGGCGCAGGAAAACTGTAACGTTCCACGCCCCCTTTCGCAGTACGTTTTAAACCAGTTTTCCAAAGTTACCCATTCAGACATAAGGAAGCTGTTTTCAGTTATGTATTCCTGAGTTAATGTATACGTTTTTGATGATACAGTGTACTTGCTTTTCAGCGTCTTTAAATGATTAAAACAGTTCTTCATTTGATGGAACTTTGTTGTGTGTTTTCGTCATTTTGAACGAAGCGACTGCGTTGTGCAGGTCAACAATGTGAAATGTATGGATTCGTGTTGTTAACATAATTCAACAATGGCTATCGATCAAAAATGTAAATATAAGTAATAAGGTATTTTACATTATCTATCGGGATATAAATACGGGTTGGTACGTGATCAAATTTACCATAAAATCCTTATCTCTATATTGATACCGATGTTTTGTCGGCTAGTATTAAATATTTTATATATTTCTTCATAATTTTCAATTAAGATTTTACAATAAGTATACAACTAAACCTGGGCCTGAATTCCGTAATGAAAACGCCCAAAGTTCTCAAAACATAGATAAATATACTCAGTGGTGGATCCAATATTTGTTAAAGGGGTAGGGGCAATAGGTTGGGGGTCTGGGGTGTAGGGTTTTTCGGCTTAACAGCTTTACTTGATACATAATAAAATCAATAACTGGTTTGTTTATCTGTTTGTATATCAAATTATACTTTACTAATTTTTGTTTTTATTTTAGTCGCTAAAATGGGGGCCCGGGTCCCCCGCCCCATTTAAATCCGCCACTGCTTCTACCACCATGAATATTTCTTTCTGTGTTTATTTCCAGGATGAATATTTTTAAATTACTCAGCTCATAGAAAATTTTCTCTCTCAGTTCTCTAAATATGTTTAATGCCATGATAATTAAAAGCCCAAGAATGCTGTTGTATTATTTGGTTTTATTTTTTGGTCACGAAAAGGGTGTCCCTGCTCCCTCTACATCCGCCACAGATATTTTGAATGTACATGTAGTGATGCAGAATCCCTTGTATTTTTAAGTATACAGTCTATGTTAAAATATTTATTCACACACACACGTAGTAACACACTCTTGAACCAGTTTGTCAATATGTTTCTTTTGATGTCAAACGTTTATTGAAAAAAAAAAGCTATCTCGGTCATGACGCCTGCATTATTGTTCATTCTGTCCAAGCTTGATGTACGTATGTAAGTAAGTAAGTAAATGATTTTTTTTATAGTGATATGTGTTTTATACATTACAGAATTGAAATATACATTATACAGAATAATAGGAATTTAAACACCCGGCCCATTGGGTCTATTTGTCACTTTTAACAGACCCCCCCCCCCCATTATATAATAAATAAAGTGGTACATGTATTTCGCATGACTTTTGCTATTATGGTATATGATAGACTGTCTGTAGGTGTATGCGGAGAACAGGAATTTTGCAGTTTGTCTTGGAAAATTTAATAATAGAAATTTTGTTTTGTCTAAATCTGACATATTGATCACAGTGGGGTTAAATCCGATACTAGTAAAAAAAAAATTCATACTTATTTTGTGTTATGAACACCCGTGAGTATGCTGCCAAGAAGACGAGTATTACTACTGCATTCATGACGCTAAATGTGGATTTATTTTCAGATGCCACCCTAATAGCAATGACCTTCAAACCAACCTTAAGGTTCACGTCAAAACTTGACAAAGGCAGATTTAAACGTGGAATTTTTCCTCTTTTTTGCGAAACAGGGACTGATATTTTCTTCTGTTTTTCTGAGACGACATAACGGCTATCTGGTTACACAAGTTGTATAGAAATTAGACATGAAGGGCCTGTGGCGAATCCTTGTGTTGTATAGGTTAGACCGGGAGCTAGTATTTCAAGTGTCTGCTTGAGTTAGACGTAAACAAAATGGCGTGCCTTTTGCTGTATTTCTGCCATGTAAGTTGTGAATAGACATGTCTTTAAAAAAATCATTTTAAGAAATAATTATATATCGTGTACTAAGGCAGATTTACACTATAATTAATCTTGAATGCATGTACCTAATCAAGCTGTAATGGTTGTTGCTGCTGGTAATTAAAATGAAATAGAACTTGTCCTTTTATGTGTGGCAAGATGCGTGCTACTGAGCAGTCAATTAAAGCAGACAATCAAAATCTTTGACCATTCCTTTAAAGTGTTTGATTACATGTGGACCTTTCAAAGAAAGTTTTCTCCCTTGATGGCATTGTGAACCCCGAACTCTTCTATTCTTTGAATTCATGGGCGGATCCAAATTAACACCCCGGTTTCTCTCTTCTTTTCATCTACGACTTTTGCAGCAGTTATCCTAATTACACATGCTACAATGTAGCAGAATTATATCATTGTTTCTGATGCAATGACGGGAACAAAAAATGGGAAATTACATGTACTTAGTATTCAGAAAACACGAGTATAAAAAAAAAGTTGTGCGCGTGTAGATGCATGTGTCAATATATTTAGTGTATAGAGTAGTATCTCTAGGTACTAGTACAATGTTTAAATCTACGGGAATTGTCAACGGAATACAAAACCTACATGTACCTATGAACGCACAGACAAACTCGGCGTTAGGTATTCCGTATCAACAGTGAATGTAGATTGCATATGAACAAAATCGCGGACATTTTAATGGTTGACGGATGGTCATGAGAGCTGTGAAGAAATTTAATAAGAAATGTAATTAGCCTTATAATTAAAGATCAAACAGTAATGAAATAACCACTGCAGCAATGCTTGCCTCTAGGAAATGAAGATTCGTTAGGCCACAGAGTAAACTTAGGGGACGTGTTGCAGTTGAGTCTCCATATGAGTGAAATATTCTCGAGAGGGACGTAAAACAATATTCAATCAATCGTCATCCGTCACGCGTTAAGCAATCTTATATTTTTAACTTCTTGATAGCTATTATTCCAATTCTTTTCAATTTTGGTATGAAGCATCTTTTGGACAAGTGATACATAAATTGTATGTTTCAGGACCCCTGCATCCCCCGGGCTTTAGAACTGACTGCTGGCACATTTTCAAAATCTTCTCTACAATCGCACATCTGTATATATATGTATTAACAATTATTGCCAGTAAACTCCGAAACACTTGCTCCAGAGTTACTGCATGCATCTTTGATTGTGTTTCATATGTGAGATGAATCCGTAAGCTATAATAGAATCTTACTTGATTAGTAAATATCGTAAAATTGATTTTAAAAAACCTATGTTCGTTTTCGATAAACTACCCAGAAATAGCGAAAGTGAAAGTATAGTGGCGGATCCAAGCCATTTTTTTTTAAAACGACAACTTAAGATAAGACGATATGATGTTGATTCGTTGTTTATCGATGCTTGATTTTGATCTTACAGAAGAAATGTTTTGATAATTGCTGAATAAATAAAATATGCCTGTTCGTTTCTTCAATCCGTGATTTTAGTCTTGAATCAGCCTTATGGAAATTTCCAGAACGAAGCAAAGCAAAGTCATACCAGTTGCACATTCTCAGGCCTCTCTGGCAAGCCGAGAAGATGCGATCGGTCTACAATGTGATCAACATAAACTTGAGTAGGTGTTCAGAGTTAGTTTTACTTATAATAGTTTTGACTAGGCCCATATTTATCATATTAGCACTACTTGTGTTAGTATCTCACAAGTGGTCATCTCAAAAGCTTGCAGAAAGTAGAAATTGACTTTGCAGAACGACTAACGAAGGTGATCGGCGGGGAAGTCACATATTTTAGATAAATTTTCGTTCTATATTTTTTTTCATTTGGTAGGAGAAGTATGTACATATAAACTTATCCACAATTCAGGTGCTTGTGCTCCCGAGACGAACGATCTGACACATCGATGAATTTTTAGATACGATATTCATCTGATATTTTCAATGTTCTTGATTTTTTTTCACTGTGGATAAACACCAATAGGTCAGATATCGGATAGTTCAGGACTGTTCTGGGGAGTTTGCGCCTCAAAGCGTAAACATTTTACCGAAATTAGGTTGTACACTACCTGACAATATCCAGGAAATCAAGCCACTGTTTACAATATGTTATACATGTAGCAGTTTTTCTGTTTGTCATTCATATAGTGCATAATGTTTTAATGGATTATTGTTTTTGACGAGAAGAAACGATGTGCATTCATAATTTTGTCCTTAAATTGCCGTACAGGACGAAAATTACCACGATAAACACATTCGCAATACTGAGTTTCAAATATTGAAATTATGAATGACCGTTCATTTTCATTTTGTCTTTGGTCAACTATCGGCATGACGGATTACAGTTGCATTAGTGAAATCGTTATCTAATTTTCAATACGGAGAGAGATCATTTATGTTACATAATTTGGAGCTCCAGGTGACTTGCTAATAATTAAGTTTTATTTACTGTATATGATATCAATAAATATAACATAACTAATGCTCGCAATTATTCAAATATTTGTCTTACATTCATTTGAATTATTGATATCGTTTATTCAATTAATGTGCGTGACAAATCAAACACACATTAAAAAGTCCTTCCTCTATATGCAATATCATTTATTTCTGATTTCCCGGGTTTCATCTAGTGTAAAAAATAAAAAAATAAAAGAGAAAATAAAAAAAAACTTAAATGCATAGTGGTGTAGAGCAGGAAGTCCTCAACCAAAATTGTCAATTTCATGATCCCCAGGGTAGGGGTTCTGACCCCAGGGATGGACCACACCTGGTATATAGTGTTTATATATGAAACATTTTAAAATATTTTCTTCAATGCTATTGATACTAAATATATATTTAGAGAGCTATCAAACTATAGATTTCATGATCACAGAGATAGCGTAAGGGATTTTAGGATCAGGATGAGACCAAAATGGTCAGTGATTTTGAGGATTGAACATTTTTATTTATGTAAGGTGAAGATAACGAACTGTGATCAATCTCATAACTCCTATAAGCAATACAAAATAGATAGTTAGGCAAACACAGACCCCTGGACACACCAAAGGTGGGATCAGGTGCCTAGGAGGAGTAAGCATCCCCTGTTGACCGGTCACACCCGCCGTGAGCCCTATATCCTGATCAGGTAAACGGAGTTATCCGCAGTCAAAATCAGTGTGCCAAGAACGGCTTAACAATCGGTATGAAACACGTCAGACAGCATTTGACCCAATGATAGGTTGTACTGACGAAGTAGATCGTTGTAACGACCATAAAATTTGCGAAATGCTGACTTCAATCGAGACTGTTGAAATCCCTGTACCATCAACTTGTTTGTCAGTAGCTTACCTCGATTTAAAAACTGACTATACACAGACCAAGCTCTTGCATATCGAATCAGTTGAGATATATAAACACTATATGCAAGTGATAATGGAATATTGCTACATAAATATGGGAAGTTGAAATCATCCCGTTTGTCATACAGTTGAGTTGTCAGTTTGCCGTTAATGTTTACTTTCAATAAAATATCTAAGTATAAAGCAGAAGTGGACGACTCTGTGGTGTCCTTTATTTCGAGCTCACAGGGATATATCAAATCGACATATGAATGAAGTCTATCATTGTTAATAGACAAAACGTCATCGATATATCTAAAAGTCGAATTGAAGGCCACAGCGAGAGAATTTTTCTTCTCACGTAGAAGTTTTTGAATAAATTCTGCTTCATATGAATATAAAAGCAGGTCAGCTAACAAAGGAGCACAATTCGTGCCCATGGGAATTCCAACAGACTGTTGGAAGACCTGATCACCAAAGACCATGAAGATATTGTCAATGAGGAACTCTAGCATATTTTTTATTTCAACTTCAGATTACTTGTGCGTGGAATCAGAGAGGTGTTTAACAAAGTAAGTTTTTGAATGACTGATCACTAGATATGAATATTTCCGTTTTCCGTTTTTGTTGAAGAAGCAACTGTCTATGATGTCAAAAAGTCTAGTCTTTAATTTATCGTGAGGAATGGTCGTGTATAGTGTTGAAAAGTCATAGGTTTTAATGTTATTGATTTGGGAAAAATTCTGCGATTTCAAGTTTACTAAAAGTTCTTTAGAATTTTTTAGAATCCACATTTAATTAACAACACTTCTGGCATATGTAGTCGCACAGTAAGTTTGAAGTTTCTCCTTCACAGCTGTTAACATTTTCGTGAGGAGCAAAGATAGGGGCTTGGTAGCGCACTTACTGGATCCAGCAATGTATCTTTGTTTGTAAGGGTTTTTATGTAGTTTAGGAATCCAGTATAGGTACGGTAACTCATATTCATTCGACCCATTGACTGGAATATTAAATGTGTCTAAAACTGAATCATGGTTTTGAAGAATTTCATCTTTTGAAAGAGCAGTTGGAGTATAAGTATGATTACCAAAAGTGGAATTAATGCCAAGTTCGTTTAAAATACAGTTGTAATAATGAGCCTTACAAACAAAGACAATGTTGTTACTACCATTCTAATTCTTTTCAAATTCAGTATGAAGCAGCTTTTGGACAAGGGGGACATAAATTGTAAATTTCAGAAATCCTGCACTCCCCGGGGCCTTAGGGACGGGGCAATAACTGCCCAAAATTGACCAATTTTCAAAAACCTTCTCTACAACCGCGTATCTTTTAGAAAAGCTGAATGCATAGTGATGTAGAGCAGGAAGGCCTCTACCAAACTTGTACATTTAACGATCTCCGGGGTAGAGGTTCTGGCTCCACGGCAGGGTCATACTTGGTATATTATACATCTACTGCATGATAGTGAGGGGGATATGAAAATCTATACACCCAATCTATCCACCGTGTTGATCCAAGTTAGAATTGGTTTTCAGTACCCCTTGTTCGTCGTAAGAAGCGACTAAATGGGGCGGTCCTTCGGATGAGACCGCAAAAACCGAGGTCTCGTGTCACAGCAGGTGTGGAACGATAAAGATCCCTCCCTGCTCAAAGGCCGAAAGCGCCGAGCATAGGCCTAAATTATGCAGCCCTTCACCGGCAATAGTGACGTCTCGATATGAGTGAAATATTCTCGAGCGTCCCGCTTAATTCTTTAAACAATATTAGGAAGAAAAATCCAAGTAACATCAATTACGTTTGTTAGAAACATTGGAAATCAGCTAATACAGTATTTTATTTCCGAATATTGATATCAATGGCATATGAAAAGGTGAAGATTTATTTTAAACTTTAATGCATTTTGTAGGAAACACCAGTGGTGTAATGTATGGCATCATCTTAGACAAACTGAGGATTAAATGAATGGGAATGAAATTCGTCCAAACCAGAGCATCGTTACTGTATAAAATCAAAGACATTGCGCAACATGACAAGTCTCGGTTATCGCGAGATTTCAATAAGGATATATCTTGTTACCTAAAGTGCTCACATAAAGTGCAATATTGTTTTTCAAAACAAAAGAGGAATGAGAATTAATAAACAAATGCATGCAATGGTGAGCATATATGGATTACTGGACAAATATTATTTGCATTTTTTAAAGAAGAAAAACAAATGTCGACGTACAAGCTGTCAAAGTTTAAGAAATATTTTCATATCACATCATTCGTATTTGAAATTTATTCTAGGGCTCTCTTTTATTAATACACTTCCCGACGAGGCTGGTGCGAGGACTTTTTAATGTGTCTAAGGCGCGTGACTTTTACTGAACAGCAAACATGATGCTTATTCAGATCCTCGGAAGGACTGATTTTAAGGAGAGATAATTCTAAAGTTATGTTTTCGCTATACCGTCATTCTCTCCGGGGTTTCAAGGGGAATATTGAAGAACAGAGTTCTCCGTGACTGACGAGTACAAATACAATAATGGCATTTCTGATATTCAAGACTATCATTTATTTATAATATTAATATGCCTTCTAATTTTTTGTCCGTTTGTAGCGTCCAAAATGACAAAATGTGTTTTGTCAGCTGCTATCTGAAAGGCACAGATTTGATTGATAAGTTTGAACAGCCGTTGATTCCAGGAGACGGTAATTATGTAAAGTACTTACAGAAATGTATTTTCATTTTGAATGGTTTCTGCGCAATTCATTGTTGCCCCGGTATGTACCACAGTAAAATACGCTTATATGCTAGGGACAAACATTTTGATTCGTTATAAACGTAATTCGTAATATCCCATAAGTTAATAATATATTTTGAAAAATGACTTCGCTGTAAGTGTGAGTTCATTATATGTGTGTTTTATGGTATACGGGTGACTGCCTCGAACATGATGATTTCACAGTGTCGTCAAGCTGCTTCAGTTTCTTGTCTTGAAATGAAATACTTTCTGATAACGTGCACGTGTATTTCTCTCTTTTATAGATATCATCTGATAACATGCACATGTACCTCTCTGTGTTATAAACATATGATAACGTGTACATGCATTTCTCTCTTTTATAGATATCCCCTGATAACGTGTACTTATTTCTTTGATAGATACCTTCTGATAACGTGCACGTGTATTTCTCTCTTTTATTGATATCTTCAGATAACGTGCACGTGTATTTCCCTCTTTTATTGATATCTTCTGATATTGTGCACATGTATTTCTCTATTTTATAGATATCTTCTGATAACGTGCACATGTATTTGTCTCTTTTATAGATACCTTATGATAACATGCATGTGTATTTCTCACCTTTATAGATACCTTCTGATAAAGTGCACGTGTATTCTCACCTTTATATATACCTTCTGATAACGTGCACGTGTATTTCTCTATTTATAGATATCATCTGATAACGTGCACGTGTATTTCTCACTTTTATAGATATCACCTGATAACGTGTACATGTTTTTCTTTCTTTTATAGATACAATTCCTGTATTGTTTTATCTCGAAGGACAACCTTAGATTTGAAGAAGCCTATATGTGTCCAGCAAATCTCGGAACGAGGAAAAGAATGGGTTAAAGACATCATTGTAGTATTTTACGATCTCTGCAACCATTCTCATCAAAGGTTGCACAATTTGCCTCTCAGTTTTAATCCAGTAAAATTACCAGAAGTGAAAACAAATATAAACTACTGCTCATTACTAATTACTCCCCCACCCTTCTCTCTCCCTCACACACACTTTCTCTCTCTTTCTCTGACTTTCATTACATGAACAGCTTCACAGAAATATCTACTTTATATTTTCCTCCTGATTAGAAATACTCTCGCTCAGAATTCCCTTAGAAATACCATGTAATAACATTCGTGTACAGTAGATCAGAATTTTATTGAATTATTAAGTCTACAGATAATATACAATCTCATGATTGAGGTCTGAAGATGATATAAAACATAGAAAAAAATAGACTCAAATGTATTATCAATGAGATACACAAGTTTTAAAATTGAAAATTAGGCTAAAGAGCATCTACAGGAAAGTATAAACAAGCATGGACATAAAAGTATATTATTTCGGTAAAACATGGCATATTTACTAATTAGAGAATAGATTTACGTGGCGAAACCCTGAACGGTTTTGATACTGTTTCTTCTGCCATTTTTTTTCAGTTTTTCCATATGGCTAGATGCAGTAGTAACAGCATTTATAATAGTATGTCTTCTTAACTAATTTAGAGCTCCAAAATGATTTATTCCATATATTGACAACATTTTTTGTTTCCATTTCTTGCTTATAGACATTTTGTTTTCAAATATAAGAACAACAACCATTGTGGAACAGAAAAAGGTATTGAAACACTTACAGGATTTTATTCATTGTACAGAAATACGCTACGGGTACAGTCGTGTGGCAGAAAAAGTAAGCACAAATGCAAATCATTTAAACAAAGCAGATAATATGAGTCAACGTCTGCATGATGAAACAGCAGGAATGGTGATATGTTCTGAACAGGTTTAACCTCCTCACCGATTTACATCTTAACCTGAAAAAGATTGATAGATTCATCATTCCATCGTCTACATGCAATAATATGTACACGTTTAGGACATGTTATTGATAGATCTATATGGAGGGCACAGCGGGTTTTCTTAATTTGGTACCGTATATAATCGCCTATAAGTCGGATTATATGGAGTTAACTTTTGGTCCAAAACTCTATGTCCGACTTATAATTTGTTGAAAATAAAAAATGAAATATTAATGTCATATCCCAAAATATTATTGGAACACAGATAAATACATAAGAGTATTGATATGAAATTGATAAAAAAAAAATATCAAATATCGGCGCATTTCTCAAAATATCATGTGAAACACAGCTAAAAACATTAGAGCATTGATTTGAAATTATCAACCGATTTTTGAAAAAAGTTAGACCGACTTATAAATGGGTCAATGGCAATTCCCTCCAAAATAACCTAAAAACTGTACAACCGACTTATAGGCGAGTATATACGGTACTCTGTAATTATCAGTACAGTTGTTGTAAATGGACATTCCTTCACTTGTCCCCCCCACCTATTTTGGCCCACTCCCCTCTCTCCCTCCTTTCCTCCCATTTTCACCACCATTTCCCCCTTTCCTTATAGCCAGTCCACCCCGGCTTAATATATAACTGATTTGCTTAAATTTTCTGAAAATGTCATTTTCTGCTTCAAAAAGTTTATCGACACAAATCCCTTATTACCTGCACGGATGGATCAGGTGTGATATATAATGAATTTAACAATATCTTTTGACAAGCACACAAGGCGGAAATGGTAGTGAAAGCCCATTAAGACGAGGGGTTATGGAAATCGATATAAATTATAATAGACAAAACCAGACAAACACGGACAAGTGATTCCCGAGCTTTGAAATCTACAGCGAATATCAATAATTTTCTGCATTTGTAAATCGAATTAGAAATGAATTTTCTATCTATTACTAACGGATTTCGAGGATGAACTAGACGTTTAGCGCGCAGGAATTTCTATTGAAATTCATCACTGAGAATTAGGCAGCATTCTTTAGAAAAAAAGCCAAGTAAAATTGATGTAAATGTTTGAGGGTTTCTTGATACATCGTATGTCTGTCGATTAATCTGAACATGTATAATGCCGGTTTCCTGTATTTCGTGATATGAATGTAGGATTGTTTCTCTCCACGAGTGTTTGATTGTTTCTCTCCACTATGACCCCTGTATCTAACAATCGCGTCTTTGAGACCATGAGCACAACGGCATCATCTTATGTTAGATTCATACCTCCAATATTTATTATCTAACAAACTGTACATGTATATGCATGTATAGACAAATTTTTAATCTCTTCATTTCGAAAATGTACAGAAATTTCATCAAAATCCATTTCTATCCATTATTTTTTAATATTGATTAAAGAGAATAACAAATCACGTTAAAATCTAATTAGGTTTTAGTGACGCAACGCGTATACTATGCTAAAGTTGTACATAACAATTATGTTGCATAATTTCAAATGAACGGTCTCCAGTCTCCAAATGCTTGTGTGTAGTTATAAATAAAGCAAGTTCCAACATTCTATGTCTCTCATCGCGGAGAAAATACTGGCCCATAATAAGCAGTCATTCTACTTCTCACAAAACTAATTGATTTAACGTTATGAATTAAAAATGTAGCAGATACGAAAATATGGGATGTTGACGATGGGATGAATTCCACCCCATTTGATACAAAGAATGCGGAATGCTCTGGACGCACTGCCACTAAACTTATAATCTCCGGAATCATGATGAAAGGACACTTAATAGATAAGCGCCTAATATAGCCATCATTTTTTACTTAAATTTCAAAACAGATTTAAAACCATGAAACCTAATAAAAACTTATATAAAGATGATGCCTTAGTAAAACTATATATTCATGATCATGAATTTAAGCAACTAAAGTCACAAGATTGTCACATATTTCAAGAAATTTGAGGTATCCAAAGAAAATGACGTGTTTTCTTTTTGAAAGTTTACATACAGTTTGCTTTGAAAAACATGGAACAAACGTTTGCCTATGTACCATACTTATAATAAATTTGTTACTGATAAAATGTACAAAATATTGTAAGTTTAAAAGTATACAAAAGTGAATTCCATATTTTCTGAAGTAACAAATGCTTAAGATTTGATGATTTTTGGCCAAGCATGAGTAAATTTGGAATTTTCATTAACCTTGTAACATTCTTATAAACTTGGAATATGATTTGGTCTACTACACAATGATAACGAAATCGACTCGTAAAAATGACAATTTTCCTGACGTCTGTTATTGAACAAAAATCAATGAAGTAGACGAGGAAAGTCAAATGAAATACTGAAAGGTGTAGCTATATCAGAATGGTCATGATACTTCACCTTTGAGAAAGTATTGCTACATGTAATTACATTAAAATGATAATATTTTAAATCTGTTTTCAGCTTCGAGGATGTAATATTAATGTTGGATTAAGGTTGACATCAGACATCCGCGGTGAAGTCACGTGATGGACATTCACTTAACCAGAAAGGGGGTTATTTTTTTGTTAATTCATTGATTACTTCAGTTGAAATTAAATAGTTGATATGTTTTCACCCACCTCTGAAACAGGGATAAGGAACATATCGGGATCCTGAGCGGCGAACACAGATCCGGAGATGTCCGCGTTTGTCCGTCGATATTTTGTCTTTACTTTCCTTCTCGTTTTCGTCGTCTGAGTAACTCTCTGTTGGTGTGGCCATTACGTCAGGGTTCAATTTTCCTTCTTCAACTAACTGTAAAAAGTTAAGAATTCATTAAAGATCATGTTTATTAGGAAAGGAAGATGACACATTGAAAGGCCAAGCGTCGGTGCCGTAAAACTTAAATGAGCTCACTTTTGATCTACATTTTCACTTTTTCTTCTTTTTTAATTCAAAAGTGACCTCATGTAAGTTGAATGGTCCTGTAGCGGGGATAGAATCTCATTTATCCTATGCCGGGTATCAGCAAATAATTCAGATAGTGTGACAAGATAATTTTAATGCAAAAGCATCAACCCGGCCGCTAGAATTTTAAATATTCTACACTAGTTCCTAAGGAACACGCGGAAATTGTAATCTGAAATATGATATTTAAAATTGGAAACAAAATCAAAAATCAATTTAAAATGAATAATCAGTTTAAAGAAAGTGTATGTACTATCATCAATGGAAAAGTAATCAAGAATTTTAAAAAATATAGATGCATAAAATATCCATATTTTTTTATATTTTAGGTTTCAATAATGGATGTGTTCGGTCAAAATTGGAGCAACTCACAATTGCAGCATCATGTATATATGTTTATAGAGGACGTACAGGGGAAACAACAACAAAAAAATCAGAGGAAACAAAAAAATCGGACGTCACCCAAGTCGATGCTAGACAAAGGGAACCAACAACGCTATCCAACATGACGGGGGAAGTTAAAAAACCGAACCATTATTTATTCCCAAAATTAGATTGCAGCATGTGTACTTAATTCTATTAATTTTACGCCAGATTTCATTATCAAAATACGTTTAAACACGGGACGTTCCGGGCTTTGCTCCTTGGGCCCCCGTCAGGGCGAAATAGGGACCTAAAAGCGACCAACAGGCCCCTTGTCTCTCATATTTTCCCCTCGCCCTCTAAATTGAAATCCTTAATTCGCCCATGCTCATATGGCAATTTGCATTGAAGAAGCTAAATTCATTTATAAAATGTTGAAGTACCAGCATTATGGTATGCAAATGAGGCGAACATGAATAATACAAGATTTTGAGTTTCAATATACATGTATTGCAGAAACCAAACATGCTTCAGAAATGTTCTTAATGTGTCTTAAAGATTATAAATAGAATGCAATGATACGACCGTATCTAGGTCACATGATGATGGCGGTATTATTTTCTGGACTGACAATACTGTGCATGTCTGCAATTCTGATTTGCACGTCACCAAAATATACATGTATATCTGCAGCTGTAACATATTCAAACCAAATTAATTGTTTTTATCAATTCCTTTATTTAATTAATATTTGGAATCTCATGGTAGGTTGCTTCTGTATTTCATTACATTGCCATTTCCGGGGAGTAGTCGTTGTAAAAACGTCGTATAAATCCTAAATTCATAGTATTTATCTAATAAGGAATAAAAATGAAACGTATTGATTACAGAAATCAAGACTTTTATTTATATAGTTTTAGAAAAGCTTTTATTAAGAACTTTGATGCATGTTATCGATAAGGAATTATTCTAACGAAACTATAAAAAATGATTTCCCATTGCGCACTTTCTTACACAACCACAAGTAAATCGGCCGCTCCTGCGTTAAGGATGTATAAATGGAGTTTAGTACTGTTCTGGCACTATCATAAAATGTTTGTCATTATAAAATCGCAAATTACATATGGTTCATTGTTCGTGGATTTTGTCAATTTGACTACAAGTGCATTTAAAATTTTTGTTGTTAGCAAATTTAGACATGATGATGAACCATTCGAAGTTTATATAAAAAATAAATGACCAATTAAAAACTGGTCATCTGAATAAATCATGTAAAGCTCAAAATGTTGCTCTTTAGATTTGATCACGAACCGCCCACTTCCTAGCCTAGTGAAGTTTTCTTAAAACTAGTATTCACATATAGTACTTGTACCTATATATGCCCGTGGGGATCCGGTTAAAATAGGTCCTCAGTACCCCTTGCTTGTTGTAAGAGACGACTAAATGGGGAGGACCGCAAAAACCGAGGCCCCGTGTCACAGCAGGTGTGGCACGATAAAGAACCCTCCCTGCTCCAAGGCCGTAAGCGCCGAGCATAGACCTAAATTTTGCAGCCCTTCACCGGCAGTGGTGACGTCTCCATATGAGTGAAAAAGTCTTGAGAGGGATGTTAAACAATATTCAATCAATCAATGTATATGCATTTAGGATGAAGCAGCAATGACTCGCTGCAAAACAGTGACTTAGAAACAGAGTATGCCTACAAGCCTTTATCGTGAGTGTTATAAAGCTGAAGTTATGCAGTTTAGAATGATTGTTGTGTATTTGATTAAGCATTCCTGTCGTCATCAATATGACAGAGAGTGTTTGTGTCTAAGTGTGCATATGAAATGACCGGTTGGGACAGGGTAAAAGGGGGCTGAATCGAAGTTTGAACGTTTGAATGGATCGCACATTTAGGTCCAGATAATTATCATGCTGTGAATTCGTTATTACAAAAGATGAGGAAGTAACTTTCTTTCTACTGATAAATTCTGTTGTATCTTGTCGTATATTTTTAATTGTATTTCGTATACTAGTATATTCTGTGTGATTTCTTTGCAAAATATTCTATCTAAAAGTTACTACCCGTTCGCAAAATGTATAATATGAAATAATGACCATTTAACGCTAAAGGTTTAAAACATAGCATGCGTATTTGGACCTATTTCCACATTTCAGATGACAATATAGTTGTTAAACTTCAATTATTCAATATACAGAATTGAAATCGATACCAGAAAATGCCAATATAATGATACATTGTTTTAATTTTAGAATGCACCTTTAAAGGAAATAATAAATGATTCATTGGTATGAATTGTATTATATTCATCTCACTGTGTAGGGTTCACCTGAACATGCGTACTAAACAGTTTGAAAATTTATTTTCCCCTAGTAACCACAACAGTGCATGCCAACTGCTTCATAAAAGAAGAAATCGGAAAGGTTCTATAGTTAACTTTCACTTCAACCCAAAGAACTGTTGTCCAGAGCAAACTCTTCAGAACGTAGTCCGGCCAGGTGTTGTTCTGACTGACCAATAAGTCCAAAACACAATTATGACAATTTTGCTAAAGTACCGACTAATGTTATTGCATGCGTCAGCTATAAGATACGACCTTCAACTAATACTTTAGGGAGATGACTAAAATAGACTGTGCCTGCTGCCCAATCCCATTCATTTTGTGAATGAAATATTGTTTAAATTAAAGTCAATACTTTGAAGATTTCATTTTCAAAACTGTTAAAGAATTTACATACATATACATTTTTTTTTTATCAATACTGTAATTGTTATATCATTTCCACGTTTGCTTCAGTTTAATATGTAGCTTATCATACAAGTTCTTCAACACTACATTGACTGAAAGTGCGCAGTGTTAATATTTCAATCAAGAATAAACACCAGGTGGCGCTGTATAACATACTTTAAACGAACACGTAGTACGATCTTAAACGCTTTCATTCATTGACCCCCGTGAACATAATTGTGTAGGCGTTCGATATACCATTGTTTAACTATTTTAATGCCGGTCATATCATCAGCTAATGCGGTAGAACATCCAGTTATTTGCACTAGACAAGCACCCTTTTAAGTGGCCAGGACTGTCAAACAGCGATTAATGACATTTCACCTGAGACCAACACAGAATTAATTCATTATCATGTTTTACCACTCTATCAGATTTCAGTGGTAGTGATTATTAGGCTCTCCTTATTCCCAATAGGACTTCCGGGCAGTCTAGTCCGCGGTGTTACCGGATATGACGTTATATCTGTCAATCGAATTTGTCATGCTACCAAGCTTCGCTGTATTTCGATGCGCAGTTTCCCGTTAAAACGTACTACAATTATATATGTTGTTAAATCATTTTTTTCACTTTCTGTATGTATTTTCAATTTTGGATTCCTTTTTAATGAATATTTATACTGTTGATAGATTTGTTATTAATTGTATCCCCACCCCCACGAAAGTCATCTTGATTGAATATTGTTTAACGTCTATATCGAGAACCTTTCACTCATATGGAGACGTCACCACTGCCGGTGAAGGGCTGCTAAATTTAGGCTATGCTCGGCGCTTACAACTTTTGAGTAGGGAGGGATCTTTATTGTGCCACACCTGCTGTGACACGGGATCTCGGTTTTTGCGGTCTCATCCGAAAGACCACCCCATTTAGTCGGCTCCTACGACAAGCAAGGGGTACTGAAGACCTATTCTAACCCGGATCCCCTCGGGACGAAAGTCATGTTGAATTTCATATAAATGGAAGCAAATATCAATGTTGTTCAATACTGGATTAACATTTTCTCATATGGTTGGTTGTCATTTTCTACAAATCATCTACAAATGTTCCACCAATTAGTTCTGGTTCGAGTACCAAGATATGTTCATTGACGAAAAAAATCACACTATGATGTCAAACAAAATTCTTGTCTTATTCATTTGTTTTAGGGGTATTAAAGAATACCGTATTTTTAAGACTACTATTGCAAAGGAGTTGGAAAATTATAAATTGATTTAAGCTAAGGTGGGATGATTCCATTAAGGAACCCTAATAATATGGGTCTAATCGTAATATACCTCGTGCCGGGGATTTTTTGTATCTTATCGAGTCCTTTAAAGATAAACATGTGGAAAATTCCTCTATCTTTGGTTGCCATCGACTACAATATATAAGATATTGAAGTGACAGAATTCAAACGAGAAAAATAAGATCTCTGTCACTAGGGTTCATTGAAACAATTGTTTTCCTGTGACAAATTTTAGAACAACATTGTATAGGGATGTAGAATTATTGATTGGAAGGACAGTGTGTTATATCTCTAATTCATTGTTGTAAAAATTGCGGGTAACTCCGGTGAAACCGAGGCAGTGGAGGCTATTTTCGATCTTTACGAATGTTTATATCTGCTCTTTCAATGTATTTGCCTTTGATTTGTAACGATGGACATTTTCTTATGAACGCAACCTAGCTGCAAACAATGCGCGTATGAATACAGGTCTATTTGATAAATATAGTACGTCTACTGCAATGGCTGGGAATTCAGACAGAAATGAATGTGGAATGTAAATATTAGAATCGATTTTTATTTTTGAAAATACATGAGAGTATGTACTGCAACGGTTCACACCTGCATACCTTTCATGAAATGCTAACACTACATGTAAGTTTGCAGGCATGAAGCGTCAAAGTTCATGTACATGCTATTAAATCTTTTCAAAAGTGAAATTTATTTCTTTTTCAAGTATATATGTTTCAGGTTGGACAAGATTACATTAAAAAAAACAGATCCTTGAAGGCATGTAGATTTTTAAAATGCAGTTTTGATAGAAAGTGATGGGGGAAAAAGAATAAACCCTGCTAGACTCGAACTGACGATTTATAGATCAGAAGCTGAACCGTCAACATACTGAGCTACTAGGCGGGGCAATTAGATCAAAAATAAATGTGCATTGTATCACTGATATTCATATTTTTCATGTTTCGAAATGAAGTCGGCCATTTTGACAATGCTTTAATCCTCCTTAACTTCATGACCTTCTATAATACAACGTACCAATTCTTATCACTTTATTTACAAAACTAAAGAAAAAAACCTTCATGCTTTTGATTTTAAAGAAGACAGAATTTCAGACCTAAACCTAGTAGGATTTCCGGATTCCAGAGACCTTTCATGTGCAGTAACTGTCATGAAACTTCACAGTGTGTGTTCTAATTGGGCGATAGTTCGGTTTAACGACGGAGATACTTAGTGAGGTCACTCGACTGTTTAATAACAGTGCTGAATAATGGCTATCATGAACTGTTAAGTTGACCCCCCTCCTTTAAATGGAAGATTAGTTTGCAAAGTATTGAGAGTCTTTTGTGTCTAAATTGATTGTTTTATTCTTGGACGTAGGTAGAAAGTACAAATGCAAGTAACATTTTGATGCCTACGAAAATTATCTTTATCTGCCTTTCATTTTTACAGAAAACTATTAGTTTTACTAGACAGCAAATCAATTCTACAAATTATAAATCTGAACTCAGTATCAATGCTGTGGATTCAATATATTCTCAACGGGAATGATAGATTGAGTTTGAAATGAATAGAATCTTATTTACAGTGCCGATTTAAAGTGCATGTAATTGAAAATTATACAAGAATTCATTTTAAAGCAAGTAGTGAGTAAGTTTGAAATTGATTGCTGAAATCGATCGTGCGCATGTTTGTTTTGTAACAATAAAGGGTATGATTTGAATTTTGAATAGAATATCGTAATATCTGCGCTGCAAAAAATGTGCAAGTCTTCATGCATTGTCCAGAGAAATGGAGCTGAAGACATAACATTATTCAATGTCGAAAAAAGCAACCAAAAAAAAAAAAAAAAAAAAAAAAAAAAAAAAAATAAACAAAATTTATAGAAGTCATCGACACATTTTTTAAACCAAGAGTCCCTGTCAAACCTGTAGCTCTACTGGTTCGGTGTTTAATGCATTGGAGAAACAAACACTAGTGAAATATAGTAATAACAGCGGTAGCTTTGTATATCTAGATTAAAATCCTATAAATAGAATTAGATGTCAATGTATTTGCTTATAGACACCAGGCAGATGGATGAACGACGAACCATGCATGGGAATCAGACACAAAAAAACCCAACACATATTTTCTCGGGTACCTGTAAAGTGCGAAACGAAATCGAAACGAAACGAAATCTACCGAAACGAAACCCACCGAAACGAAACGAAACAGATTGTACAACCGAACTCTTTTAATTATAATTATTAAAAATGGTATCTTAGGCCCCTGTGAAAGTTACCACATATAAATAAAATTCGCCTCCCCTTTGATGTAGGCTTTGGGCTTGACTTATACAATTTTTTTTTAAAAATTGGAATGGGGGGGGGGGGTGAGTAAGCACAAAGTACATATCCGATTAAATAACATGTGCAATTAGTTTCCGATCCATAAATTTCAGAACGGAGGGTTACAGTCTCACAGGTCAGAGGTCTGGGGAAACACACTTAACGAGGGGTGGGGTCGTCGGCGCTGGATCCGCGTTTGGGCATAAATACATGTTTCAGTGTTTTTTGCTCTAAAGACAAATCTATGTATACATGTGGATATTGTGTATTTGTATGTAGTATATCAAACGGTGGATTCTGAGTATGTCCTCCCGTTCTCTTTCTAATTTATGCTTCCCTTGTTCATAAGCCTTTTGATTTTACAAAATGCAGATCTCTTCCTGATATTATTGCATAAAACAAACTTTCTCGGACACCAGCTTCTTCAAACAATGTATCATCCATTGAATAAAATTTATATTTTTTTTTACAGTTATAAGCAAATGTATTAAAGCATTGTTAAAATAACAACCGGAACTACTTGCCGCAATATTCATCCGCGATACACAAAATCACCTTCATTTTACGTTATATATATAATTAATTATTTTTTCATGTTTTTTACTTGAATACTCAAAATAAAATTGAAGTTGTCTTTAATATTGTTCAAATGTTTTGATTTTTATGTATTTTGCTTATTTCTTGAAGTAAAATATTTTCTGCGCTATATTGTTTTGAACGTCAATAAAAGTGCTTAAAGAAAAACCGAAGTCAATAAATTCCATGTTTTTGTTGTTGGATCTAAATTTATTTCACTCATGAGACAGGACTTTTGAAGAAATATCTATTTTCACTTGTGCTTCGCACTCGTAAAAATATATTCGTGAAATAAATTCTATATCCATCAACAAAATCATCGAATATCCTCTACTTATTTTACTTCGTAGATAACATGTTTGAGAACCACAAAATGAATTTATAAAAGCAGAGGCTAAATCTCATAGTAATGTCGTACGAAGTAACGACATTCCTTTATCTTTGGCAAAAATACATGTACATGCATCATTTAATTGATAGTGGTGCCAAACCATTTCAAAATATTGAGCAGAGGATATCTTCCTATGTCCAGATTGGATTGACCATGTGACCTAAAAATCAAGAGGGGTCATCTACTCCTTATTTTGTACCAGTGTACCAAGTTTCATATTAATCAAGCAACTAATTCTTAAAATATGGGAGACAATATATTACTATGTTCAGTTTAACCCTTGACCAGGTGACTTCAAAATCAAATCAATAGGGGCATTTACTCCTTAAGATGTACCGTATATTTCAATGTCCAGTTTGACCATTTACCTTTAACCATGTGACCTCAAAATCAATAGGGGTTATCTTCTCCTAAAGATGTACCAGTGTACCAAGTTTGATGTATGTCAAACAAAGGGTTCTCAAAATATTGAGCGGACAGTATATTCCTATGTCCAGTTTGACCATTGACCTTTGACCATGTGACCTCAAAATCAATAGGGGCTCATTTTCTCCTGAAGATATACCAGTGTACAAAGTTTAATGTCTGTAAAGCAAAGGGTTCTCTAGACATTAAATCAATAGGGGTCATCTACTTTTTAGGATGTACCAGTGTACCATGTTTGATGTCTGTCAAACAAAGGGTTCTCAAGATATTGAGCGGACAGTGTCTATATACGTCCAGGGTGGATTAACCCTTGACCTTTTGACTTCAAAGCGATAGTGGTCCTCTTTTACTCATAACCAACCCACATATGAAATATTATTGTGATCAAGTGAATGGTTCTCAAGATATTGAGCGAACAGCATGTGGTCTACCGACCGACCGACTGACATGCCGACCGACCGACAGGTGCAAAGCAGTATGCCCCTCTTCTTTTAAGGCGGCATAATCATACCGGAACTGGAGAGATTCATGAAATATAAAGGGGAAAAAGTACCAATTCATTTCCCATAGACTCCTATACTTTCTCAATCTATTTTATTCGAATGCTTATGTTATGAGAGATTCATGAAATATAAAGGGGAAAAAGTACCAATTCATTTCCCATAGACTCCTATACTTCCTCAATCTATTTTATTCGAATGCTTATGTTTTCATTCCTAATTTTTGCCAATCACGTTAATTAATATCTTTGCGCTCTGTGTTAAGTAAACAGTCTGCGGTTTAAACACCCGGTATTTGTTATTCTATTTCCATAAACCCAAACCCTTTCATAGAAAATGCAGTCGACACATATCTCTATGTAACCCCAGCTTTCATCAACGTTTTTCAAAGCCACGTGTTTACCATCTTTACAACATGCTATTGGAATTTTAATCTCTTGTGTCATCACTGTTAAACAAAGTGCAGTATAAATTTTGCAAACTATTTGTTGATTTTAAATCATCATTTGTATGCAAAAGGTCTTGCTCTGCTGTTGAATTGATTTATCATGTATATTGTCAAAGGCTAGTGGATTAAAGTATGTTTTACTTCGAGGTAATTTCAAAGGACCGTCTTATAGTATTATCAATCCATCAGTAAACTCCGGTAGGCTGTGTGATGGTGTGACTTCCGGTGGGCTGTGTGATGGTGTGACTTCCGGTAGGCTGTGTGATGGTGGGACTGAGTGAGCAGAATAAATCACCACGTACACGCACGAATCTTTTGTTACCAATATATCTGTTAAAGTTTCAGGAGATATGGATGGCGATTTGACAGATCTTAAACCAGCAATTAGAACTGGTGTGAGGATGGTGGACACTGTTATTTCGTGGACCCCGTCATGGTGTAGAAGCGGAGTCTACTGTTTTAAACATCTTTGATTTGCTTTAATTTCTTTACTATTATGATACAGAAGAAATTTAGCCTCCCAGACCTAGTCATTTTATATTGGTATGGATCCGATCGTTCTCCTTGAATATTTTAAAAACGCTATTGTCTGCTATGTCGGTCTCAAGTTATTGTTTTTCCAATTTATTGTCAAAAGTCATGACTATGTAAGACATAGCATGTACGTGAAAACGTGGGAAAATCATGTAAGCAATATACATGTTCTTCATGCACTTGTGTGTGTATGTGTGTGTGTCTGCCTATATGTGTGCATTTGTATGTTTGTGTGTTCTCGCAAATTATAAGTTGTATCATGCCGATTTTCTTAAATCAAATACTCGATTTGGATCGTCAGATAGATTGAGAATAATGCAAAAGGAAAGGTCATATACATAATGCAACAGGTCTTTATCCAGACTGGAAGCCATCTGTCATGTCTCCACCCTCAGGTACATCTCCATTTCATCTCATGATGTATCGTAACTATTCGTACGTGTGTGTATATGGTTGTCTGATCAAAGAACAGTGTGACAAAATTCCCGTCTAATTCTTCTGAAAACAGTGACTAACAGTTGGTAATGACGTAGCGGGTCTCGTTCCATCTACATGGGAGTACAATTGTCCTAAAGCAACTTTATCATTAATTTACATCTCTCCCCAGAGATTAATGAAATATTCAAGTGCATCAATGTGTTCCTTTTAATACTTTAAATGATTATTTTACACTCTGTTTAGTTTTATAACAAAGACACACCGTTAATAGCAGGATAAGGAATGAGAAATTTTCTAAAAAGGGAAATGTTTTATGATATGTTTCTGTCCATCTAAAGATGCTTAAAACGCAGGACTTTTGCTCTGGCTTTTCACCTTTCTACTTCAGTACAGCACCAGAAAGTTGAAAAATGTGACTTACTGGTAATCATGAGTAACTCGATTTTCATGACGGGATGTGTATATTGCTTCAAATAAGAATTCAGGCATTTTTATATATTTCTTAAAAATGAAGTGTTCCGCATCAATTCGATTCGATCTGATATACGAATATCGTACATGTAACAATACGATTTCTCTCTCTCCGTCTGTCTCTTTTTGTCTTTCTCTCTCTCTCTCTCTCTCTCTCTCTCTCTCTCTCTCTCTCTCTCTCTCTCTCTCTCTCTCTCTCTCTCTCACTCACCCCTTTTAAAGCCAGGTATATAATTCTTTGGAATCTGTCGAGGTCCCTGGTGTCCATATACTTTGGTCGTTTGTCTTCCAGGTGTTGGTCACCCTAAAACACAACAAAATACGCTTCATTACCTCAAAAATAAGTAGTTCTTCATTACCTCAAAAATAAGTAGTTCTTCATGTACATTTCCATTCTAGTCGCATTTATATTTTTGTCAGATTATTGTTAATTGGTTCATTAAAGCCGAGCAATGTATGTTTTGTTGAAAGAACCTCCCAGCACCATTGATTGACATTGAATAACTGAAACTCAAACTGGTGGACTTGTACATACACGTCAGCATCCTTCCTGACCAAGTCACAACAATTCCTTATGTGATACCTGTTCCTTAGAGGTGACATCCATCCACTTACACACACCCTAGTCAAGGTTAGCGCCACTTACACCCCCCTAGTCGAGGTTAGCACCACATACACACTCCCTAGTCAAGGTTAGCGCCACTTACACACCCCCTAGTCAAGGTTAGCACCACTTACACCCCCCCCCCCTAGTGAAGGTTAGCGCCACTTCCACCTCCCTAGTCAAGGTTAGCGCCACTTACACCCCCCTAGTCAAGGTTAGCACCACATACACACCCCCTAGTCAAGGTTAGCGCCACTTACACACCCCCTAGTCAAGGTTAGCACCACATACACACCCCCTAGTGAAGGTTAGCGCCACTTACACACACCCTAGTCAAGTTTAGCGCCACATACACACCCCCTAGTGAAGGTTAGTGCCATTTACACCCCCTAGTGAAGGTTAGCGTCACTTACACACACCCTAGTCAAAGTTAGCGCCACTTACACATCTCCTAATCAAGTTTAGCGCCACTTACACACCTCCTAGTCAAGGTTGGCGCCCCTTATCTATTCTCTAATCACGTTGGTGCCACTAACCCAAACCTAAATTAATGTCGATGGCATTTTACGTTCGAGTAGAAATTTTGATTTAAAAAAAAAGAAGACTGTCCAAGTATAAAACTTACAGTATGATAACACATGTACATATACCAACAAGGGATTCGATTGCTATGGCAACTTAAAACAACTTAATAATGCACCACTTCGTGCAGAGTTCCGCTGTATATTATACATGTAAATGTTTGTTAACGGAGAAACAAAAGGTCTAAATTGTGTTTTAGATGCGATCTAAGCCGCAATAGACGTTTCATTTAATGGTTATCATCAGGAATGATATTCTGGGTAGGAAGTGACTAAATGGTTGAGGCTAAATCTCAAAGTAATGTAGTACGAATTAATGAAATTCCTTTCCGGGTTAGAATAGTTCCTTAAGACCCCTTGCTTGTCGTAAGAAGCTAAAGACTAATTGGGACAGTCCTTCGATTTAGACCGCAAAAACCGAGGCCCCATGTCAACAGCAGGTGTGGCACGATAAAGATCCCTCCCTGCTCAAAGGCCGTAAGCGCCGAGCATAGGCCTAAATCTTGCAGCCCTTCACCGGCAATGGTGACGCCTTCATATGAGTGAAAAATTCTCAAGAGGGACGTTAAACAATATGAAATCAATTAATCACTATTCTGAGTAGGTTTACAGCGATTTCATAAATGGAGCACGTTTCGATGAAATGTTGATGGTAAGATTTGCTGAACTGTTCCATGGCATTTTACATGCCATCGACATTCAATGAAATTGCCACTTAGAATTTAACCTAAACGTTCACCAGCCATGTTTTGCGTTTCCACGAAGATAACTATTTGTGAATATCTCCGCTTTAAATGTGTTATACAGTTGCTTGTTACATGTATATCGCAAAATTTAACGAAGACAATAGAGCGCTATTTACATACATGTAAACAGTTATTTAGCAAAAACAGAGTCACGACGGTGGGTCCAAATTATCTTTTCTTTGCCTCGTTTACAGAATTGGGATTGGCTCTTATTTTTTCAGCGCTCTAATACTGTTATTGTATATACCATGGCTTTGACTATTTACCTTACCAATGTTGTTGCTTTTGATATCTCAATAAATTGTAATGGTAGCCATTTCTCCGTGAACGTGTTGCAGTTATGAACAATTTTGAAGTACATAGTTTTATTTCTCTTTCTGATCAGAAAGCTGCTCTTTAGTCACATTTTTGGAAGAAAAAAAAACCCACTTTGGCAATATAAACTTAATTCCACCAAATTGCTAAATGATACTACAGATAATTACATAGAATCATTGCAGCGATGACTGTCAACACAAAATTAAATCCACCCAATGTACCCGTTTAGTTGGTTGTTTTGTGTGCATGTATTTATAGTTAATTAACTTGCCTTGCTGTGTGATCAAATTATAGGGATAAAGTGTTTTAAGAGGTCGAGTCTTAAATTCATCTTATTTATCCAATGCCTATCAGACGATACTTAATCTAGACAAATTGTCATTAGCTTCAGAACAAGGAGAGGAAGGAGAGACCTAAATATACTTTGTAAAAAAAAATATTGATCAAGTAAATAAAACTAAGAAATTGAATGAACTTGGATGAAATATAAATAAGTGTGCGATCATCTTGTCGCCCTGTCATGGTCTGGAGTAGGCAATTTTGAAAGAAATATAACTTTAGATGTTCATGGCTTCAGCACTTCAAGAACAGACCTTCCCCAGTAGCTTCTAGCAGGGAAAATGATGACTGTTAGTTTCCCCAGCCGATAATCATCAGTGGGTTTGACATACGTGGTGATATTTACGGAATGTGGATTTCTTAATTTGATACCGATTTGTTTTTATAGAAAGTCATTATACTTGTGTGAATTTGTTGTTTTCATGTAGATTTCAACATGTACAACATCCATTACACCAAAGCTCGCATTACTCCTCGATAGAAACACGTTCTAAAATCAATGGATGTATGCTAAAACATGTATCAATGGTATTTAATAGAAAATCAATATTCGTAAAATGAAAAACAAAAACCTCGCCACATTTTACAACCTCAAAAACTCCATTACCAATAGTAAATATTACTTGCCTTTGTCTGTGTGAATATTTGTTACCTGATTTCATCATTTTATTTAAAATCTGGATCAAATAGGCTTGTCAAATATTAAATACATATTGTACTTAAAGAATTGTATAATAGGTGCAACTGAATGCCATTTAAACCAACTGACTGCTGTTTAAATCAATTGTCAGCTGTTTAAATCAACTGACTATTGTGTTGTTGAAAGTGGTTCTCTTGCTTTATTACATCAGTGTCTCACCACATCAATCGGTTCACTGTTTCTTGTCTCTTCATTCGGTTCACTTACCCACGTGTCTCTCACCGTCTGTTCACTTACCTCATCGCCTCTTCCGTCGGTTTACTTAGGCCAATTCAACTTAACTAGTAGGTTATCATCCAGGGTCACCAAAAAGTATGGGGCGGGTGGAAGGATTTTATTTTTGAATTTTTATTTTCTGAGAAAAATACTGAAGTGCATTATTTAATGTCAGATGGATATCAATCTATCCTTAATTCACAGACGAATTCTAGGGTAAGCTTTAATTTCAAACACAGAAAAATACATAATTCTTCAAGATTTACGCCCACAAGAACGCAAGAAATATTAAGAAAACCATGCATCTATTTTCTTCACGTGGCTTTTCACGTTGTTATACCGGAAATGCAAACAAGAAGTGTAAATACCGGAGTCGAACATGAACACTTTACGGAAATCGCAAGTTTCGCAAAATAAAAAAATTCGGGGCGGACTCATTTTTGAGGGGCGGGCGGGGATTATAATCTATCAATTAAGTTGTATTGGCCTTACGTCAGTTTCAAAAGCTTCTACATGAGAAAAAAGCACATCTTGCTGTGGCCTTCACCTCGACATTTATATATATCAACGACGTTTTATCTATTAACAATAATCATTTTCATTCATATGTCGATTCAATATATCCCTGTGAACTCGAAATAAAAGACATCACAGTCTTCCACATCTGCCTCGAACTAAACATATTTTATTGAAAATAAATATTAACGGTAAACGAACAACGCAACTTTATGACAAACGGGATAATTTCAACTTCTCATCGTCAACTTCCCATATCTATGTAGCAATATTTCATTATCATATTATTTTGATTTTATGTTTATATTTCTCAACTGATTCGATACGTAAGATCTTTTTCTGCGTATGATCAGTTTTGAAATCGAGGCAGGCTACTGACAAGCATTTTGATGTTACAAGGGTTTCAACAGTCTCGTTTTAAGGCAGTATTTCACAAATTCTATGGTCGCTATAACGATCTACACATGTAGTTTGCCAATACAACCTATCAGTAGGTCAAATGCTGTCTGACGTGCCTCATACTGAATGTTAGGCCGATTTTGGCACACTGATTTTGACTACGCATTATTTCTGTGTTTACTTGATCAAGATATGGGATTCACGGCGGGTGTGACCGGTCGACAGGGGGTGCTTACTCCTCCTAGGCACCTGATCTATCCTCTGGTATATCCAGGGAACCGTGTTTGCCTAACTCTCTATTTTGTATTCCATATAGGAGTTATGACATTGACCACTGTTCATTATCTTCATCTTTCCTCTCACCAGGTCGATCGGTTCACTTATCTCACCGTCTCGTATCCCCTCAATCGGTTCACTTATCTCACCGTCTCATATCCCCTCAATCGGTTCACTTATCTCACCGTCTCATATCCCCTCAATCGGTTCACTTATCTCACCGTCTCATATCCCCTCAATCGGTTCACTTACCTCAGTTTCTCTCGCCATGTCAGTATGTTAACTTACCTCAGTGTCTGTCGACATGTCAGTATGTTAACTTACCTCAGTTTCTCTCGCCATGTCAATCGGTACACTAAAGACGCACGAGATCAGAGCCAAAATGAGGCCGGAGGACAATAATGTTGACATACTAATATCCATGGTCTGTAAATGAGAAAGAAAAAAAACGATCTTTCACAATTTGGTTTAACATAACATTCTATTTCTACAATTCATATATCTATCCTGTTGAAGAAATCTGCGCATTAGCAATGAAATGTATATGTAAAGGTTCAAGTATGTAAATGAAGGATAACATGTTTGAAGGCATAGATTTTTTTTACATCCACATTTCCAAAATCATATCATTCTGGGTGGGTTTTTTGTTGTTGGTTATATACACTGCATCGGGGTAAAAAAAAAAATTCATATTGTGCACTTGCACACGTACATCTTGCAATTTACACGTGATATAATCATGTTTTACAGATACCAGTGCGTCAATACTATATTCTACTAATTCATCAAATCATTCACTAACATCAGAGCGCTGGTGTAAAATACTCTATAGTGTACAAGTTCGCTTCTGAAGTCTATTGAGGGAGATCATGTAAATAGATTTCAATATACATAAAAACATATTACTGAGATACACAAATTCAATCACCCAAATGTATCAATCCCAGCGACGGCCATGCTTTGTTTTTATGGTATGGGTTTCTCCTGTGATTGTGCGATGGTCGGGGTGTGTTCATTAATAGGGTTTTCTCGCGGAAGTCGTTGTGTGGTAAGCTTATAGATATCGGAATGCAGTTGTAATTCACTCGGTGATTTTTTTTAAACAAAGGTACAGGAGAACAGGCCTCAAGTTGGTTTATAATAGCTGTACTGTAGGACGAGGAAGCTTGATCTTAAACAAGTGTCTGTTGAGAAGGCCAACAAAAGCGAATTGTAGTTGTTTTTAAAATTATTAACTCTTCAGCATGTATTATATCAAGAGGCATTTTACATGAAAAATTTGTTTTAACACACCATGAATGAAAACTTTGACGCCAGGTGGTGCATTTATGATATGATCAACATAGTTATATTCATAAACTTGATAAAAGATTACATTTAATCAGTGCTCAATCGCATTTTTTAAAGGAACAAAAATGCGAAGTAAATTTAGAAAATAGACAAATGGCCACAAGTTTTGTATGATATGAGATTTATACAAAAATGGCACGCGACAGTCTTATGATGGTATATCAGCATACCAAAGGCTTATGGCAAAAGACAAAAAAGTTATGGCCCAGATAAAAAAAAAACTGTCCCAAGGATTCTATTAATTAACCTTTACATAAAAGGTCAAGGTCATCAAACAATGGTATGCGACACACTGTCTTATCAAAGGCCTATGTGAAAAGACAAAAAAGTTATGGCCTGGACAAACTTTGTATGAGAAGAATTCACACTAAAACAATACGCCCCCTTATGGGAAGGGGAGACAAACTGATGTGTCAAGCAGTCGGTAGTACTTGCCATGATGCCAAACCACGATTCCGGCGGGTTCTTGGCAACTGCCGAAAACATATCAATTTTCTTTAACCTTAAGCATTTGCTTGTCGTTTTAAGCACAAATTCTACACAAAAATAAAATGTCAATTTTAAATCTTTATAAATATTTTTATTGAAATGCCCAAGCAGCAAACTTATGTAACGACCTGCATGATTTTGCCTTTAATAGAGTGCTCTCACTTTAAGTGAAATGGTTGTCAATCTTTATATCATAGATCTAAAACGCATTCTGCTATCTGTTTACTAAATATAAACAAATTAGTGTTTATGTTGCTAGGGGAGATGATGGCGGTCAGTATTATAGGAAAATTTCTAAGACGCGCTAACACGCGTTATTAATTTTTCTACAATGCTGGTGACTACCCCGAATAATGACAAAAAAACCACACTTCATTGTTTAAATGAGACATAGATATTATTTCACCATTAAGTAAATTCTGTGTTTTGAAATCAGCATTTACCACAGATGAATTTGAGCAGTTTCCGTCTCCAGATTAACGTTCTTTATGTTTAGATAGATACAAGTTAAAACGGTCTAGGATTTCCCCGGTATATATATCATGTGACAGACTTAAGTAAACATTTTGACAACATTTTTCTTTTTTTAAAAACAAATTTTAACGCAGTAAACCTTTTTAGAAAGATCCTTTCTGAAAGACTCTGGTGGCCGAGAGGTTAGATCGTTCACCCCGCATGCGGAAGGCTGGGGTTCGAATACCGGCTGCGACAGCCCTAAGTCGTTAAAATATGTAGTGACAGTTCCATTGCCAAATGCTCGGCATCAGGTGTGAATGTCACGGGTCCTCGGAGGTGACCTTAAAAACGGTGTCACAGCAGGTGTGGCACGCAAAAGAACCCTCACTGCGCAATGGCCGTAAGCGCCGAGCATAGGCCTAAATTTGAAGGTTTTCACCGGTCTTGGTGACGTCACCATATGAGTGAAAAATTCTCGAGCTAGACGTTAAGCAAGATACAGTATTCCAATCAATCTAGTCCTTTGTGACCCCCGCGTGGCCTACGATGCTCTACACTTCTTTATCCGTCATCAGAAGATACGTTTGTGTTTTGACGTCTGAATATCTTCAACATGACGTGGCATCAAACCGTTAATTTAAAAAAAAAATGGTACAAAGTAAATATAAATCTTGTTTAACTTATGGTCAAAACCCAGATAAGTAGCCAAGGTGTGTGTCATAGTATTAATGGACATACATACATCATCCTGTACAGATATAGGATATACAGTCTCTTGGACGGCAGCTCAGACCCATATACATATCGGCATATCTCCTATGCTGATAATCATTTTTCAAAAATCTTGGACAAAATAGGCGCGTTTTAGCATGAGCACAAATACCTTTACATTTTAATTGAATTATGTACCTTGACCAGCGGTCTTGGGGACAATGTTCACCCCCCGGGGGTCAGAAGAAATGGTCAATAAGAATAAAAACATCAAAGTCCTGGATGCAAGCTATTATTTAAGAGGTATCTGGTGGCTGGTCAGTAACTTTAGAAATTGACTGTAAATTAAAAATTGACAAAATATGGTTGATACTAATCGCAACTTAAGGAGGTGTGCTATACCAGAGAAATTGGAATGTGGGTGAAAAGTGGAGGATATGTAAAACAATATTTTGAAATTGAAAACTTTCAAATTTGCTTTGTTTAGTCAAAAAATGCAGTTTTAGTAGAGAGCAATATGAATTTTTTTTTTCAAACCCCTGCTGGACTCGAACCCGCGATCTACAGTTCAGCAGTCGACGTGCTAACGAGAATTTGTTATATGAATAGACAAATATTGTTGATATTTATATTTCCATCCATGTTTTAAAAAGGAAGTCGACCATTATGACGATGTAGACAACCTCCTTAATATAAGGAGCAACAACGACGAAAGATTCGCGTCTTGTACATTACCAACAACAAATTAAAAAGTCTGTATTTTCCTGTGTGGTGCTCAGGTGATTGCTACAACTAATTGAACTCTTGTTCCATAATTCAAAAGCTGTAAATTAAGCCTCGATAATCCCTAGACGGTAATTTTGTTGTAAATTATTTAATAAATTGAAGACAGGAGATAGATGGCGCTTTCTCCCTTTGGGTAAGGAAATGGTTGTATTAAGCTTATTGATTGTACGACAGACTATTTATGTTTTCTGTGGTAGATCTGTAACCGAACACCTGGTCTCATTATACTCGCCCTCCTCAGTCAATCTTGATGAACGCCTCCTTAAACCCCAGTAGACCGATTAACAACGTTCAATGAATTACAAATGTTCAGTTTACAGCTACATTATGTATCCATCCAGACAGCTAGCTAAGTCACAAAAACCGTACTTATTAAGGTTTTGTTCTCTCTAAAACTGCACGCGTGTATAATTCATTATTCTCATCATCATAATCGTACTCAGCATCCTCTTCATTATTATCATCACCCATTATTCATGAATGAGGATTGACGTCACCGAGGGTGATTATTCAGCGAGTTGAGCGATTTTTTCCCCCTGAGAGTTTCCGAATTTGTTGGTCAAGTACATTGCAAACACTTTGAGATGTCTTTCATTGTTCCTCAGTTACACATGTACTTCCCTTGGATATATATATATATATATATATATATATATATATATATATATATATATATATATAATGGAATGCCCCTGATTCATTTATTTAATACAACTGCTGCACAAAAGGCTGGTGTTCCTTTATTTCGTTAAGACTTTCTATTTAATAACCTGAATTTTAAAATGCAGAACCTTTATATATGGTTTGTCACACTGTAGTTGCATCCGGTGCTCGATCTATTACTGTACACCGGGTTATTTTCGCCCCGTGTTATTTTCGCCTTTCTACACTTGCAGACAGGTTCGCCCCTATTTTGAATTCGCCAAGACACAGTTGTGTTGAAAGAAAGATATGAGAAAAATTCAGTCTTAAATTCGCCCACTGACAACAGTGGCTAAAGGAGCGAAAATAAAACGGGGCGAATATTTCCCAGAATACAGTAATTTGTCATACTCAGCGCATATGACAAATTTAGCGCATACGATTTAATGATGTTGAATTATTCGGTCTGATTCGGGTTTTTTTTTTATTGTTCATTTGTATTAAATATGTTTCGTTAACTGCATAATTAGGTAGGCACAAACAAAAACTTTGAATTAAATTTACAACTAAGATATCATTTTCGGAATTTCCGTGAGGGGGTGGGGTGGCAAAGCAATGTTTTTGTTCGGATTGAAATCATTACAAATATCAATATTTGTATATCACTAGTAGTTGTTGTACCGTGGTCTAATATCATTTTACATATGCGAGTTATTCAAATTCAGATGGGGATTGAGCTGCGAAATTCTAACAACATTTGGGTGGATAAGAAATCAACTTGACGCAAGCGTCATAGGTATCAGGCCGCGGAAGATATGAAAGGAATTGTTAAACTATTATTGTTTAGGTCGGACCACACAGATGATATGCATTTTGTACATCCCTTCAGACAATGATTTTGTACAGAATCCACAACAGCCTGGCACTGCAGAAGACAATGATGTTTTACCTATGTAATCTGTTGAACTTCAATCTTACATTCGGGTTATGGTGTTAATACAAGTCATAAAAAACTTGTACTCAATAGTGTGGTAGAGATCACCCTTCAAAGAGGCTACAAAAAGATTGACTCCATTCAAAAGAACTGACACAGTGCTAACATTTGCATCAGTATATCAGGCCTCGCACTCTGCTAAGTCTTCCGAGTTGCTAAAGGACAATCAAATTAAAATCAGATCCTTTGATCCGCTCACGTAAATAGCTACACAAGGATCTGAAATAATCCAATATAGGGTTGGCATCGACAAGAGCTTTCGTTAAGCCAATCAAATACACGCTGTCAGATTTCTGCCAGCGATCCCTTGTATCAATTTACATACGCTAAAGTATGATCGGAGTGCACACCTGTCAAAACATGCAAACAATACCTGTATTCTTTGCTGGTTTTGTTTTTTCAGCCTCCCAATAATTGACAACTATTCATACAAAGATATTGTAATTGACAATTTACCACATTTAGTTGTATTCTGTCTTGTACGTTTTGTTGTTTGTGTGAACCGAATAAATTAAGCATTATTGCGAAAGTTTTGAAAATCCTTGTGCGAGCACATACAATATTATAGTGTGGAATAAACTTCTGGGGAGGGCGATTTATCTGTATGGTGCAATATGATTGAGTGATAGTTCTCATTAATATTCCAAAAGAAAGGTCATGCGGACATGACCCTCTATTGGGTTACTTCATATCCTTGTGTAGCGATCAAAGGATCTGAGTTTAATCAGATTGGCTAAAGCACGCCCATACGAGAAAGAGTTGGCTGGGTTTTTTTTGTTATTATGACACCCAGTACAGCCTTCTTAAGTCCACTAACCCATTCAAATCCTTGGGGAAGGGGATATTTCATACGGGATTATGGTTACTTTATATGTCCCCTAAACCCTACATCCCATCCTAAACAACATAAAAGAGCCTGACTACAACTTTAAGTGTATTTGTATCAAAATTCAATGCCTATACTCTCATTTATGCATTCATTGCACTGGCTTTCACCACATACGCCTCAGTTCCTATACACAAAGATTAGCTCAATCGTCTTTTTGTCGCCCAAGCCCCTTATACACATCATCCAGTCGACATTTCAGAGCTTCAATCCCAACATCAATTTTGAATACGACATTCACTGAATCACAAAGATTCAGGTATGGCGTCAACCCAAAAATATGGGAACTTGGAAAATAAAATCATTAATAATACACTACGTGGTGACTATCCCTATAGATGCCTAGCAAACAAGTTATTGTCTGGATTTTCATTTGGATTCCGTTTACATTATTCAGGCCCAAGAACCTATTTAGAAAATTGGAATTTACTTGTAGCATATCAACATCCCCAAGAAATTAAGTAAAAAATAAACAATGAGGTCAAATTATGAAGGATTGGGGGGACCGTTTCAGAGACTGTACATTTCTAATCTGCGTGCGTCTCGTACATATATTGGAATTGTTCTGAACGTTGATAACTCAGGCTGGCGTCTTATTTCTCATTTGTTAATTCCTTCCGATAATAGCGTGGACTTGTATATCGATCCTTCCGAATTCACGGTACATTATGCATCTTTTGATACTGTTTCCCAAATGTTAGCAAAGGTAGGTAGGGGGCTTACATTGGGAAGATGGATATTAAATCGGCATTAGACTTGTACCCATTAACCCAGGTGATTTGGATTGATTGAGAATTAAGGTAGACGGGAAATATTACATAGACAAGTGCCCTCCAATGGGATGTGCTTTATCATGCGAAGTTGACGAAGAGTTTGCTACATTTTTGCAGTGGGTTGTAGAACAAAGGAGTGGCGTGGTTGCCATTGGTTGTTACCTATATGATTTTAATTTTGCTGGTAAGGATTTTGTATATTGTTCAAAGTTAATGGTTACAGTCAAACAAATTGGTCAGGAATTTAGGGTCACACTGGCCGAGGACAAGTGAAATTTGCAGGCCCTACATACAGACGATCTTGTTTTTATAGGGTTAGAAATTGATACAGTTGAGATGATGGTTGGGTTGGTTGTGTATTATTTAACGTCCCGCTCGAGAATTTTTCACTGGAGACGTCACCTTTGCCGGTGAGGGGCTGCGCGAGGCAGCCTTTTGATTTGTTTGCTTTGTACTTTCAAACATCCGTACCCTTTATCGGGAAATGAAATATAAAGTATAAAAACGAATATTGGCCATGTTTGTTTGCACTTTCTGAGTTATAGTTATTGAACAACAGTAGCTTCCCTACACCTGAAAGGTTATCGTTATTGTAGTATAACAATTGTTGTGGTATTTGTAATCCGATAAAGACATTGTGTTTCCTTTCCTTAAAAAAATCACGATGGATTATGAGTATTTAAGGTGAAAAAAAGCAGTACGTAAAGTTCTAATCTCCCTGATCTTGTTAATGTTCAGCAACTGTGCCTAATTCATTATTATTATTTATAAACGAAGTGGATTTCAAATATATCTAATCCTTATTTCAAATTATAACGTGTAACAACTGTTTATTAAACCGATAAAGCCACGCTCCTGGTTCCACAACTTCAAAGTTAGACAAATAAAGTCAATGATTTGAATGAATATGTTAACACGATTTTTCTTTTCTGTTTTTTTTTTATATCAGATAGTACGAACACTGTTTGATTTTTGAGATTTTATAAATTCTATTGATGCCTATAGGAAAATGAAAAGGTAGAATAATATTGAAGTCCTGATACAATGAAATTTTTTTGCATCTCAAAATCAATTTTCGACAAATAATATTTGGTTTGTGGGAATCTACGCATAGGCCGGAAAAAGGTATGGGGTGAAATATTCCTTAATTAGTTTAAAATTTCAGTAACTATAGACCAGAATCACAATAAAATCTTACTTTTAATGAAGAGACTTAAAACTGACGATTTGCTTGTTTTGTGTGTTTCACCATAATGGTTTAAAGTTCGGATCGGGATAAAATTTCCATTTTCCATATGTTAAATGAGACATATTTTATTATCTTGCAGAATATATTTCCCCTGATAGATGCAAATATTTGTTTCTGGTTGCATTTGATATACACATGTAGATAGATACAAAAATCTACGAGGTTCGATTTGACTAGTTACCAAACGTGGCTAAACATGCAAAATCATTTTGAAGCTGTGAGTTTTCTGGTCGCATGGGGCTTTGATGAATATTTGAAGGTAAGTTTGGGCACAAATATAGTGGAGAAAATGTGTAAGGATTTTGTTTATGAATTAACTTTTGGATAATTCAGTGACATGATGCTTCAACGGTGCGCAGATTTTTGCGCTCCGTAAATGGCAGGTTTCTATAAGGGGTGGATCTGTAGCTCTCTGATCTGTCCCATTACATCCCCTAGGGAACTGCAGCTACTAATCATAGTGCAGTATTCTAAAACACGTACAGCGTATTCGAATTGAATCCCAGTGTGATGCATAGCGTTAATGTCGGTGTCTACGGGTATCAATGGTGTTCTCCCGATGCCAATCAATATTATACATTAGACATTAACTCGCCCTTTTTAGCACAACCAGATGCACGGAAATGCATTGTAAATATTTGATGAAATATAGGAATATACTATATTGTTTATCAGCACTCAAAATAAGGTTGTCAAGTTAAATACTATTTATAGCGATGACATTTGATCAATGAATGGTTGACGAACGTATTCTGAATTAGACTCTGGGAAAAGCAATACCAAACTTCTAAATATCTCACAATATCCATAGAGAAACATCCCGCTGTTAGGACAATAGGCCTATTATCATTGGGCATTGTGAATCAAAACGGATTACAATTGGAAAAAAAAGATTAATAAATAAATAAATAAATATGTTTAAATTACTCACTTCATGATGGTCAAGGGGAAAAAAAAGTTCAACATAAAGTGACAGTGTTTTTGTAATTTATTTCCTGAAATGCGCGATTCTTGATTTAAATTCAAACAAAGGAAAATATTTTCATTAGTATCAAATTCCTCAATTTCCTTGTGGATCATTCATTTTTGCATGAAATGTAACAACAAAATGTTTAATAATATGAAATGCCTATTTGTGAGCTCTATCGCTACTGTATAATACACAATGAGTTCTATTTGTCGATGTAAGCCTCCCGTTTATTTCAAAAGAATGGAAAAAAAACAACAATATATCGTATTATCTCGCAAAATTACAGTTGTGATGTGCGCACTATAAAAAAAAATCAATATACAGAACTGTAGCTAATACCACGTGAATACCATTTTAGAAAGAAGAAATTGAAAGAACAACTTAGTTATAGCCTTTATGGTATGGTATCGAATTCTTTCACATTTCCAATGTAACAACGATAGATTTTATAGGAAGTTATTAGTAATTCAGAGTACCATCGTGATTTAAAAGTATATAAAGAGAAATAGAGAGAATCCTTGATATTTTTTCTGCAGACAGCCAAATCATATTTTTTTGCGATTTTTTTCATTCAGAATTTTGATGTGATTTTTTAATTTTTTCCCGCCGCCAAGGAGACAGATGAGCCGTTTCAAGATAAGAGCTCTTCTGAATGCTTAAATAGGACAGAGTGGACATACAGTCAGTGGGGAAGACGATAAAATGTATTAAAAGCGGCTTCTGATTAAATATGTAAATGTAAGAAATATTGAATATTATCGAAAGAAATGTTTTAAAATAGTGGAATAATAAATGATAATATCAGCTGCCTTTTATGTAGCGTTATATTTCCCGCGTTCAATGAATAGGCGGATCAAATGCTTAAAGTGTTAGGATGCTTTGATAGTCTCAGAGCTCTGTACTTACACCTCTAATTTCGGGATATTTTTGTCCTGTGATGGATATATACCCAATTCTAATACTTTTTGCTTTGCCCTCAAACACGGTCACGCCGTAAGACATGTTACGTACGAGCCATGCGATATAATAAAAATTCCATGTATTTAATTAACACCCTGAATACATTATTATATATCATTTTCTTAAAGTTTGTGTATCAGTTGAAAACTACGTATAAGGATCGAATTTACTGAGCACATTCACTTATGCAGTGATGAATATATTTGTCCCACTCCCACATGTAAAGAAGTTGTTTCGCGCCTTACTATGTACGAGAGTTCTACAAAGGGAAATAACTCGGAAGTGTCACGAAATCGGCGTATTGCGACGTTACAACAGCTATTCCAATTTCAATCCTTATCAGGTTGACACGACTAAGTAAATCAGTGATAGCTAATTTTAAAACTTGAAGAAGTAAGTTGAATCCAGTGCTCCTCAAGTCGGCAGATCACGCAATTTAATACATTTAGATTATATTTTAACGCGGTCTGCGCAACTTCCGAGAGTTTATCCTTGACATGCGTACAGAGTATCAACAAAGTTGTGTACCGGAAGAGATTGATGATCATGTCACAGGTAGGTGTTCTATGTATAAAATTAATGCTACAACCTGTCACGTAGTATTTGATTTTCACGTATAGGGGAGTAATATACACGCTTTTTTCTAATAAACCGAAAGAAGAAAAAAAGATAAATTGCAATACAGTAAGATTTTTTTTTTTTTCGTTTTCGATTCACAATCGATATGTGTTTCATTGCACCTAAAGTGTAGGGGGGAAAAAAACGAGAACAAAGTCTGTTCTTATATTTTACTGACAATAATACTGGTGCACTTGAAATGGAACACATATATAAGAAACAATGCCACCACCCCCCCCCCCTCCCGCATGTATTGTACTTGCATGTCCTAATTCATAACCTTACCAATCTATGAAAGTGAAATACGATACTCTCTTCATTACGAAAAAACAAGTTTTATCAAAAAGGTTCCATAATCATAAATTAATTATAAATATACACAGTCTTCTCCATTTTATTGCAATCATCAATTTTATCACAACGAAAGGTGCATTTTATTGATAACTTGCTAAAGAAACCTTTCTTAGAGTTAGTCTATCTAATCAGCTATAAACACGCAAGGCTATTGCTAATGTATACTAAGGCCCAAAGGTTAAAAAAATTGCATTTATTCTTGACTAATTCTTTCCCAATCTACCACCGCGGTGACCTAGAGGTTAGAGCGTTCGCCCCGCAAGCTTGAGGCCGGGGATCGAATCTCGGCCGCGACAGACTTAAGTCGTTAAAACAGGTTGAGGTAGTGATAGTTTCATCGTAAAACGCTCGGCATCAAATGTGAATGTCACGGGTTCACGGAGATGACCTTAAAAACGGATGCCCCGTGTCGCAGTAGGTGTGGCACGCTATAAAGAATCCTCACTGCTCAACGGTCGTAAGTGCCGAGCAAAGGCCTAAATCTGAAGCCTTTCACCGGTCTTGGTGACGTCTCCATATGAATGAAAATTTCTTTCGAGAGAGACGTTAAGCAAGATACAATCAATCAATATCCTAATCTACTGAAAACATTACTTTTTTTCATAAAATCATTAACGACAACGACGCCAGGATTCACGCGCTTGGTTTTCATTCTTTGCTGAAGTGAAACAATCAAAACGACATTTTTTTCGAAAGCGAACAATTTTAAAAGTTGATATATTCTGACTGAGATTCATTCCCATGTAATTGAAAATGAAATACAGTATGCCTGTGTAAAAATCTAATATTCTAATTCATAATTCTACCAATCTAAAATCACTCGGATATTTTACTTCTACAATGTCAGATACGCTGGCTGTAAAAATTTTAGAACAGTCTTCCAATATGACGTCATGAAAACGTCAAACTTGGTCCTAATTTTTTTAATTTCAGGAATTCCCTATCGTTACATCTGTACAATTTGAAAGCTTCATATTGCTGTTTGAATGTACTAGACTCAGATTGTTTAAACAACTGCTGCAAAAATTAACTGCTTTAAGTTAATCACTAAAATAGTTCAGATTAAGTGTCGAATTTTAACAGCATAGAATAATACTGCTAGCGTTTTAGAGGAATGGAGAGACCATACATACAAACACACACACACACACATACATACAAACACACACACACATACACACACAAACACACAATATATAGATATAGATAGATACTCAAAGGAATAAGAAATGAGCGGTATCACGCTTCACGTAAAATTGACATTTATAGCAAATGAAACAAATTAATAAAACACTTCTTATTAGCAATGTCACCCTATGAATATAATTCAAACAGAATATTTATGAGGACAGCAGGGGTGAATGAAATTGATGTTTGTTGTAACATGACAACAAAGACAAGCTGCATTAAAATAATTATTACTTTATCGGCAGCCAGGGCGTTAAGCAGTGAAGAGAGCAAAGGAATACTAGCAATTTTGTAGATAGATTGTACACGGTTAAAGTTAAGATCCAATGCGTTAGAATAAGAAGTTGAATTTCCATTAGAGAGTGTTATTGGATTCTAGAATAACGTAAAATTAGAAATAGCACTACATATTTTTTACGTCCACTGCTTATACGCAACGATGTCTAGAAAAAATATCGTGTCATGAACAAATTTTTCAGCACACCGTTGCGTATTTTGAAGTCTAGAATTGTGAATCTAAAAAAGAAAAGACAGCACTTAAATTTACGTCAAATTTAGAAGTATCTTTTTAAAGTGTAACTTTCAGGAGCAATTTTTCTTTATCAGTCAACAAATTGGAACAGTTTTGAATGCTCTCTTTAACGTCTGTCGAGCTGCTATTGTGACGTAACGTTATCGTTGAGAGTGACTTTGTGATATCATTGCGAATTTTTATTATTTTTGTTATAGAAAAATCACGTTGGAATGACCTAACAAAAGAAATTGGCCATCAATGAATTTCTTTGATCAATAAAAAAGACAGAGTCCGTGTCCATAATTATTGTTTATATTATATAGTCCGAATGATAGCCTTGCTGATTAACGCGCATGTCCGTGGTACACTGATTTGACTACGGATAGCTCCGTTTACCTGATCAGATATAGGGCTCACGGCGGGTGTGACCGGTCGACAGGGGATCCTTACTCCTCCTAGGCACCTGATCCCACCTCTGGTGTATCCAGAGGTCCGTGTTTGCCCAACTATCTATTTTGGATTGCTTATGGGATTTATGAGATTGATCACTGTTAGTTATCTTCACTTTTTATGCATAAACTCTACATAAGATACCCACTGATTTTTTTTTCGCTGATCAGTATTTAGAAAATTCATATTTAAAGAACAACAAATAAGAATTATTTTTTAGATTTAAACTTTTTATCATTTTTTGATATAAATTCACACTTAAAATAATAGTGTCTGTAAAGAAGTTATTATCATCATAAAATTATATAGCGCTTTATCTAATCAACTTAATTAACCTAAAACGCTTTACATGTAAAACAAAGAACAATGAATACATAAAAAGACATAGGCCAATATTACACTGAAGTAATTAAGAATAGGCAAAACTATATAAGGTTTTTTGTTGTTTTTTTTAAATGTATTTTTTTATAAAGATAACTGTATGTTTACATAAATACATGTAGCGATTTACACATTAAATACAAGTTTAAAAAGATATGTTTTAAGTATATTTTAAAAAAAAACACCAGCTAATAAATTTTCGAATCGAAGAAGTTTGCCCGATGCCTGACAAGGAGAATTCTCAAATAAGTAATGAAACTCATCACTAGAAGCTTCTTTGTGAATAATTAGCATCACTTTCACTAAGGCGCTTTGTTCAGTTGTAGGGGATTTGGTATAGGGAATTTACATCGATGTGCTCCGTTTAACTTTGTTACAAATTTCCGTTTGATATGTCGGTTGAAATGAATTATTAACAAATTTTCATTTGATGACGAATCGCAGTCACCAATGCCAAACTTTTAGTTCCCTGTCATATGAGAATTCGGTTGTCTCCCCTTTCCTATTGGGGAAGGGGTTATAATTCCCTATTCTTGTAGATGATTCCTGTATATTGATGTTCGAAAATTTTAGCCAGGCTGAGGGTGAGGTTGGTTCATAGATAATTAAATATTTAATGAGAAGCAATACAACATACTGTATATTAGACAATAGATATAATTATTTCTGTATTGTAAAAAAAAAAAAAAAAAATCATTATAACACAAAAACGTCGGGCAGTTTGGTGAAGTACCAACAAAGTATTAATCGTGGATTTTACAGACATTTTCTGTTCTTGTTCTATATCGAAGGCGATTCAGCGAATAAAGTTATCATGAAATGTATCTGAATCTGCTATATCAAAAGTGAATCCATTTAATTATTGTCCTTCAAAATCAAAATAAGAGTACGTAGTTATTTGCAACTTTTCCCAGGTGTAAGTAAAACTAAATTTCCTATCCAAGTTATAAACGCCGTTCATTATTGCACTCTCGTCATCAAAAAATCATGAGAAATGCACAGATATAGTAACAAGCTGTGGTATTCCCAACACTATCAAATCTTTCCTTTTCTTTCACGTGTCACAGTGTCAATGAATTTGTATGTTAAAAACTTATTGACACTGTTAGAATGAGAAGAAAGTAAGTAGAAAACGGATATAATTTTCTCCCATTTCATTATCATTCGTTTGTTCTTTCTGACAAATCTAGTCTTATTGAATGAAATTCGCAACACAAAAGGTCATAGAGCAAAGGTTTATTAATTAGAAATATAATTTAATATTTTATTGTGATAGGAAAGTCAACACCTCTATTACTAGTCAGTTTAAGAGTGGGTAACTTTACTACTGTTAATTTAAACTATATCTTATTCACAAAGTGAATGGGATCGGGCAGCAGGCATAGCCTATTTAAGCCCTCTCCCTTTACTACTGTTAAGATCATTTCAACGACTTTCTATATTAAAAGCACAACGGGGCAATTTTAATATACCTTGCTAAATTTGCTATCGCCAGGAAAATTCTTGAAGAAATGAAGATGGAAAAAATAACTTGCATTTACTTTTCATACATACGTTTTGAGGAATGCTATTTTCAAAAACTTAAGACAACTGACAAACAAATTTTATCCGATTCTTTTAAAATGACTGAAACAGATTTACATTTCATGAAAATCCCTACTGTCATATCACCGAACATACCTACTGATGTCCTCTCTGGTAGTTTCAATATGAAGTTGCTCTTGCTTATATTAGAGGTTATCAAATGACTTTCAAAATTGTATGGAAGAAAATAATTCATTGGGGAGACATTGCGCAAAATATTTCCAAAATTCAATCACCCTTTTCTACTCCGACAATAATTAATTTTCTTCATTTTAAGCGCAGTCCGGTATAGTAGGATATTTTTTATTTTAAAAATCTACTGCTTACACCATAGTTCCGCTTTAATATGTGTTAATACTTTTATCTTTTTTATATTTCATTTAAACAATTACCCAGTCAAAAACTATCGCTATGATATGAAGAACCCCAATACTATTATTGATATAAGCGACCCTTACCTTTAACTGTTGCAGTTGCTGAGTTATGAGCGGGCGAGGAGTGAATGGAAGAACCGATTCATTCGATTGGCTTTTTGTATCGTCTCCGGGGTTATTTTTTAGATAAATTATTAACTCGTACGATGATTGGCTTTTTACGGGACTACATCACCGGTCGCTTTAATGAATTATTAACCAACACATGATTGCTTTTCGGTGAGCAGATAAGTACTATTTGTAGCAAGGGAATGTTGATAACAAGGTTTGAACATAGCCAACACTGCGACCAGGATAATTCATTAGATAATTTATGAGATATAGAGAGAGATTTTTCCTGTTTTGTCTCATTCAATTATGGAGCGCACCTCATTAGAATACAAAAGAAAACGTTATGTTATTGTGGGGGAGCAGGTGATCGCAACTAGGAGTGTAAAAGACAGAGAAATACTTTTTGTAAGACACTGGCCTGTAAATGTATCAGGGTTTTGTAAATTAGATTAAGATGGCCGTCATGTAAATCCTCAGTCGATCACTAATGCTCTCTATATACTGAGTCGAGTATCTTTTAAGATTATATCGGTGTATACAGAAATTGATCAAAATTTGAAATCACTTACTATCGATTGAAAGTAAGAGAGCACATTCTGCTATTCTTCATAATCTTGTTCTGCAATAGTTGTCCCCGTGTTTTCTTTCTTAGATTGATTAAACTCTACATAAACTTATCTATATAAGTAAAGCTTTCCCTTGACTGTTCCATTGACGTAAACGTTCACCTACTTCCTGTCTTTTGACGCTGTAAGCCTAGAATACTGACAAGATACATACGTATACGAGGAGTTTATAATTTCATTATATAATGGCTACGGTAATTTAAATAGTAAGTTTGCAGTGCCACTCCTTCGGGAGGTCTTAGGTTTGATCCTTGATCCCAGCGTCGCGTCTAACATATTAGTGATTGCTCCTTAAATAGCCAAGTGCCCGGAATATGATTGACTGAATATTGTTTAACGTCCCTCTCAAGAATATTTCACTCATATGGAGACGTCAACACTGGCGGTGAAGGGCTGCAAAATTTAGGACTATGCTCGGCGCTTATGGCCATTGAACAAGGAGGGATCTTTATCGTGCCACACCTGCTGTGACACGGGACCTCGGTTTTTGCGGTCTCATCCGAAGGACCGCCCCATTTAGTCGCCTCTTACTACAAGCAAGGGAGTACTGAGGACCTATTCTATCCCGGATCCCCACGGGACCCGGAATTTTAAGTGAAAGTCACGGTCTTTTCGGATATGATTTTAAAACGGAGGTCCCGTGTCAAGATTGGCGTTGACATGATAAAGACCTCTCACGTCTACGTCCGGAAGTGCTTTGTATAGGTTAAAATCGTGACACTTCACCTACAACTGGTGATGTTTTAACATAAAGTGAAAATTGTTTGAATGGTGCATTAAGCAACATACAAACAACCACTGTATAGGTGTTTTAATCGCTCGAAAAGAATTAGTACTTTTTTTTTTATTTAGTACCTTTTTCTTCATTTAGTACCCTTAGAGAGATTAGGAAAAATAGCCTTCGTCCTGCTATTTTCCCGATATGCATAGTCTTGGATATCTACCCTCGGTACCGCCATACACATAATGAATCCAAGCTCGCCTTACGAAACATGGTCGGACTTGCAGCAGCCGACATCAAACTTTCTCTGTCATGTTTAGTCCAGCCATTGTTTATTATTGCGTTCATCACTACAGGGTACCGGGGCCCGCTGGGTTGTTGATTGATTGATTTTATTTTGTTTAACGTCCCTCCCGAGAATTTTTCACTCATACAGAGACGTCACCACTGCCGGTGAAGAGCTGCTAAATTTAGACCTATGCTCGGCGCTCATATTTATTTCCATTACTTTTTTATCTGTATTGTTAGAAGACATGATTATGTGTCTATTTTATGTAATGATTGATATACATGTATGTTATGTTGACACAACAGAAAAAAATCTAGTTTAATCCAATAAATCTTAAGTCAATTTTAATTGCACAAAGGTAATTTTCCTAATTCCCCTTCAATGTAGACATCAAAAATACACTTCCAAAAATTGACATTACTCCACATCTCAGGTGCGAACTTTTTAAAGAGACGATTCTAACAGCAAATGTCGCTTATGTTAGTTTCTTATCTTTCCCCATTCCCTCACCAGAGGGCGTGTTACGCAAGCTTCGCTTACACCTCTGTCAACGCTTGAAATCACGTGATAATATAATAACATGATATAAACAACCATTCTCGTGTCCTTTCCCTTTAAATGTTTTGGCATCAGGTGATACATTTCTCTACTGATTCGATACGGAAGAGCTTGTTCTGCGTATGGTCAGTATTTAAATCGAAGCAGGCTACTGACAAACAACTTGATGGTACAGGGGTTTCAACAGTCTCGATTGAAGTCAACATTTCGCAAATTCTATGGTTGTTATAACGATCTAGTTCGTCAGTACAACATATCATTGGGTCAAATGCTGTTTGACGTGTTTCGTCTCCGTTGCCGAGTGGTTAGAGCATCGCGCTCAAAATCACGGCCTCTCACCTCTGGTCGGCGCAGGTTCGTATCCCGCTTGCGCTGGTAAATGAGAAACTTTCGGAAGGTCCGTGGTCAATCATACCGAATGTTATGCCGTTCTTGACACACTGATTTTGACTACGGAAAACTCCATTTACCCGATCAGGATATACGGCTCACGGCGGGTGTGACCGGTCGACAGGGGATGCTTACTCCTTCTAGGCACCTGATCCCACCTCTGGTGTGTCCAGGGGGCCGTGTTTGCCCAACTATCTATTTTGTATTGCTTATAGGAGTTATGAGATTGATCACTGTTCGCTATCTTCACCTTTATAGGAGTTATGAGATTGATCACTGTTCGTTATCTTCACCTTTATATGAGTTATGAGATTGATCACTGTTCGTTATCTTCACCTTTATAGGAGTTATGAGATTGATCACTGTTCGTTATCTTCACCTTTATAGGAGTTATGAGATTGATCACTGTTCGTTATCTTCACCTTTATAGGAGTTATGAGATTGATCACTGTTCGTTATCTTCACCTTTCATTAGGAGTTATGAGATTGATCACTGTTCGTTATCTTCACCTTTCATTAGGAGTTATGAGATTGATCACTGTTCGTTATCTTCATCTTTATAGGAGTTATGAGATTGATCACTGTTCGTTATCTTCACCTTTCATTAGGAGTTATGAGATTGATCACTGTTCGTTATCTTCATCTTTATAGGAGTTATGAGATTGATCACTGTTCGTTATCTTCACCTTTATAGGAGTTATGAGATTGATCACTGTTCGTTATCTCACCTTTATAGGAGTTATGAGATTGATCACTGTCCGTTATTTTCACCTTTATAGGAGTTATGAGATTGATCACTGTCCGTTATTTTCACCTTTATAGGAGTTATGAGATTGATCACTGTTCGTTATCTTCACCTTTCATTAGGAGTTATGAGATTGATCACTGTTCGTTATCTTCACCTTTATAGGAGTTATGAGATTGATCGCTGTTCGTTATCTTCACCTTTATAGGAGTTATGAGATTGATCACTGTTCGTTATCTTCACCTCTATAGGAGTTATGAGATTGATCACTGTTCGTTATCTTCACCTTTCATTAGGAGTTATGAGATTGATCACTGTTCGTTATCTTCACCTTTCATTAGGAGTTATGAGATTGATCACTGTTCGTTATCTTCACCTTTATAGGAGTTATGAGATTGATCGCTGTTCGTTATCTTCACCTTTATAGGAGTTATGAGATTGATCACTGTTCATTATCTTCACCTTTATAGGAGTTATGAGATTGATCACTGTTCGTTATCTTCACCTTTCATTAGGAGTTATGAGATTGATCACTGTTCGTTATCTTCACCTTTCATTAGGAGTTATGAGATTGATCACTGTTCGTTATCTTCACCTTTCATCAGGCTCTTTTCACTGGCCTTTCTTACTTTTGATTCCATGTTTACATTTAAATCTCCACCACATTAGTGTCCTATATATTCATATGCATATTATGAAGTAGTTCCAAATTAAGGATCGGAAAACAGCGATTTGAAATAATTTACAGTAGACATCAATTTAACTGCACCAAAAGTATTTCTTGATATGACTAAATATTTAGTCCAAAACATAATTCTGTCGATATTTACATGGCACTGTTAACAAATTCTATCATGTCATCGTCACTCAATGCAATGTTATGACGTCATCAGAAACAAATTACACGACATCAATATAACATTTTGTATTTCTTTCTAAGTAGTGACATGGTTATTTCATATATGAGTAAAATTTGCATGAAAATAAATACAGAATTAACCAGATCGAGATATGGGGCTTACGGAGGGTGTGACCGGTCGACAGGGGTTGCTTAAAGGGAAAGGCAACCCTAACCACATTGTTGCTTTATGAATAACGTATTACTTACTGATATTGTAAATGACAGTCTTCAACAACAGACATCCTTGCTTAACAATTAAATCAATATCAATATATCTTATATTTCAAATTACCCGCCGCTAAGAGAGCGGCCATTGAAGTTTAATTTATGACGTCACACCGTCGAGTCCGGTTTATTTCATCAGCAGCACTGTAAACATGACAAGTCACGAAACAGTTAAGTTTGGAGTCGTAGAGATTTGAGCCCGTTCTTTCGCAAGAAGAATTTAAGAAAAGAAGACGTCCAGTCGAGTCGCAGACCATGCAGATGATGTCTCAAACCTCAACTTGTCATTACACAAATGATGGATCCACAGGTTACGTAGTATTTTCTTTTCAGATGACTTTGTTGGGTCAGGAATTTCGGGGGGGGGGGGGGGGGTCCCACATCTTCATGGTTCACATCTTCCCTTCGCATTAGTGTAATTAAGTGCTTGACAGTAAGGCATCCACCTATTTACAATGTATTCGTAAAATCTACCACATGCACATCTTTGATGATCTTAGAATCTCATCAAAACCGGAATAGACGGTGTGACGTCAAAATTATTGATTTTTGTGGTCTTGAATACTAAAGAGTTCCGCATCATGGCAGCCTATAGAGATGGCGGGAATTTCAATTTTTAAAGTTTTAAAATTAGTACTGAAGCTTATCTAGGTCGTATATGAACAGAATAGTATGACAAATCTTTATCATATAATTAATCCTATCATTTATCATGTAAAATGTTTTGGGGTTGCCTTTCCCTTTAATCCCTCAGAAAACCTGTTCCCACCTCTGGTGTGTTCAGGGGTCCGTGTTTGTCCAACTCTACATGCTGATTTTTTTTTATATGTAGGAGTTATGAGATTGATCATTATCCGCATCTTCTCATACTTAATGATATTCTTATTTCAAACGTCACATTGTTTCGCGGATTTTATCCCAGCAAAGATTTTTATAACCTGCCATAACGTACTCGTGAAGGAAAATTCTGAATAGCATTTCTACAAACAAGTATCGATATTTATTGAAATACTAATTCTTTTAGAATTGGTTTTGTACAAAGTTTCACATCCTTAGATCAAGCAAGAGGCATTCAAGTTTGTTCACCGTCTATGGGGTTATTTTACACACCAGGTGCATCAAAGGTGGGAATACCTCTGGTAGTTTATGCAGAACGAAATAGTCATCATTCTTTAATGCATGTCGGCCCCCATGGGATTATATGCACATCATGTTTCATTTAGCCGATACCCGCACAGAATTGATTGCTTTTATTACGTCAGTGTCAATGTCGGCTTTGTAGAGCATTGACTGAAACGTCATGCCTACTTACGTTAGAATTATTACAGTTTGCTAATCCTCAATACTAATACATTTTATTATATCATTTCTTAATTGCACATTAATTACAGTACATTGTTTCTTTTATTGGACGTTCCCCGGATGGTTTTCTGTAATAGTTTGTGTCAAAATCTTTTTATATGAATTACTGTAAAATAATTTATTTTCGTTTAGATATTTTTTTTTCTTCTATTTTTAAAAATGTTTATGGAGTATTGATTTCATTGTTGATAAACATGACAATTGTTCTTACAACAGGCCTCTTCAAAGAACTTTTAATAGCTTTTAAATAAGAATTTTCCTAAATCAATAACATCAAAACTTTTTACACCACCATTCCTCGGTATACATTAAAGACTAGGTTTTTACAGTCATTTTCTCAATAAAAGTGGAAGATGGAAACATTTCTATCTGATAATCAGTCAACCAAGAATTACTTTGTTAAACTCCACTCTGATTTTACACACAAGAACACTGAAGTTGATATATTTGAAGATGATGGAGTTCCTCACCGAACAACATCTAATTAGTCTTAGCATTAGGTCTTCGGATGTTTCATTGGAATTCCCATAGACACTAATTTTGTCCTTTTCTTATGAAGCAGAATTTATTCAAAAAATTAAACATGAACAGAAGAGGTCTCTTACTATGACATTCAACTTAACATTCAAATGCATCCACGTTTTATCTATTAACAATATCATGGATAACGAACAGTGATCAATCTCACAACTCCTATAAGCAATATACCAGAGGTAAGCTGATATGCCTAAGAGGAGTAAACATCCCCTGTCGACCGGTAACACCCGCGGAGAGCTCTATATCTTGATCAGGTAAATGGAGCAATCCGTAATCAAAATCAGTGTGCCAATAACGGTCTAACAATCGGAAACACGTCAGACAGCATTTGACCCAATGAAAGGCCTTATTTGTTCGTCATCCTTTTGCTCTGGGATTGTTTTGATGATTTTGTATTTGTCATCTTATAGCGTAGCATTATTTGAGTTATTTTGTCTTCTTTGGGGGAAATCAGACTGAGTAATTTATCTTTGCAGATACTTTGATGTAGAATGTATTAGCTGATTTCCCCCAGAATCTTCTGTTGAAGATTTCTTTCGTCATTTGGTATTGTAATAAATGACAATTTTTCAATCTCAATTAATCTTTTATTTTGTTCAGAATTTTAATGCCAGCAAAAAGGAGCTACGGTGAGCAGAGAGTTTGGGTAATAGAAGCTGATAAACATAAAAGGTTGTATTGACTGAATTTTTGTGCTGTGCGTTGGAATCCGTGCCCGCCGCTGCTCGGGGCTCCTGCAATCTGTGTATGAAGCGTATAAAACGCATAATAACCACATGATTACTGGATACACACCGGGCAATTAACGGACATTACCGTCTGAATAACGAACCAGTACCGGGTTAAACGAATACCCTATCGCTCTTGATTCAACAGATATAACCAAGGTTAAAGTTTTTGAACAGTAGGTCAAAGTTCAAGGCAAACGCCATTAAGTCAAAAGTCTTCCAGCAAAACAAAGGTCTCTTCATGAGGCATATATATTAATATCAAAACTTTATCCCTATTAGTTCAAAAGATATAGACCAGATTAAAGTTGTTTTTTTTAAATTGTTGGTCAAAGTTCAAGGTCACAAGGTCAAACGTTTCTTCATGAGGCATCTATACGTGAAATATCAAAACCCTATCCCTCTTAGTTTAAAAGATATAACCCAGGTTAAAGTTTTAAAAAGTAGGTCATAGTCCTCAGTAAAGGTCACTAGGTCAACAGTCTTGTACCCACAACAAGGTTTCTTCATGAAGCATCTATTTGTGAAATATCAAAAACCCTATATACCTTGATTCAGTATAGCCCAGGTCAAAGTGAATAATGGGTCACAGTCAAAGGTCACTAGGTCAAAAGTCTTGGTAACAAAACAAAGGTCTCATCATAAGACATTTATATATGAAATATCAGATCACAACCCCTTTGGTTCAAAAGATATAGCCCAGGTAAAGATTGTGAATAGTGGGTCAAAGTTTAAGGTCAATATCACTAGGTTAAAAATCTTGGTACCACAACAAAGGTCTCTTCATGAAGAATCAGTATGTGAATTGTCAAAACCCTATCCCCCTTGATTTCAAAGATATAGCCCAGTTAAATGTTTTTCCTTAAAGTGTGACGCCGACCTCGGGGTCATGACAATAGCTCTTCAGACAGTCGTCCCAGCGAGCTAATAAAATATCTGAGGATGAAGCAGATGTGGAGGACTCTGTGGTGTATTTTATTTCGAGTTCAAAGGAATATATCGAATCGACATATGAATGAAAACGATTATAATTGTTAATAGATAAAAGGTCTTCGATATATCTAAACGTCGAGTTGAGGGCCATAGCATGAGATTTTTTACTACGGATTACTCCGTTTACCTGATCAAGATATAGGGCTCATGGCGGGTGTAACCGGTCGACAGGTGATGCTTGCTCCTCCTAGGCAACTGATCCCACTTCTTGTGTATCCAGGGAGTCGTGTTTGCCCAAATCTTAATTTTGTATTCCTTATAGGAGTCATGAGATTCCTTATCTTCACTTTTTCATTATTACTTCATTGCAGATAAATACTTCATGGGTTGATTGATTGATTGTTGTTTAACGTCCCTCTCGAGAATATTTCACCCATATGGAGACGTCACCGCTACCGGTGAAGGGCTGCAAAATTTAGGCCTATGCTCGGCGCTTATGGCCATTGAGCTGGGAGGGATCTTTATCGTGCCACACCTGCTGTGACACGGGACCTCGGTTTTTGCGATATCATCCGAAGGACCGCCCCATTCAGTCGCCTCTTACGACAAGCAAGGGAGTACTGACGACCTATTCTAACTCGGATGGGATATAGCGTTAACGTTTTGTTAATCTTTAAATACGGTGCAGATCTCAACCGTGAGCCTTTTATCTTGATCAAGTAAACAGAATAATTCGTAGTCAAAATCAGTATGTAATGCGCAACGTAACAATTGGTATGAACCACATCTGACTGCCTTCGACCCATTGATAGCTTGTATTTGTACATTAGATTACTATAACATAATGATTTAACATGAAAATTTGCGAAATTGCTAAATTTAAAACGAGATCACTGAAAACCCTGTAACATCCACTTATCTGTTTCGATTTTAAGATTGACCATACGCATATGAATGTTTCCATGCCAACCACAAAGGAAACACCTAAAATCATTCAAATCATTGACAACGTCTTAAGGTGTTATTGTTTCAGTGTTCAGATGATGTCTCTATCTGACACATCATTCAAGGAATGAATTACTAGGGTGTTTGCATTATAAGGGGTGTATATAAACAATGAATATCCAGGGTGTTTGCGTTATAAGGGGTGTGTAATGTGTAGGGTGTTTGCGTTATAAGGGGTCTGTATAAACAATGAATGTATAGGGTGTTTGCGTTATAAGGGGTGTATATAAACAATGAATACCCAGGGTGTTTACATTATAAGGGGTGTATATAAACAATGAATACCCAGGGTGTTTGCGTTATAAGGGGTGTATATAAACAATGAATACCCGGGGTGTTTGCGTTATAAGGGGTGTATATAAACAATGAATGTCCAGGGTGTTTGCGTTATAAGGGGTGTATATAAACAATGAAGGTGTGGGGTGTGTACATTATAAGGGGTGTGTATAAACAATAAATGTGTACGGTGTTTGCATTATAAAGGGTGTGTATAAACAATGAATATGTAAGGTGTGTACATTATAAGGGGTACACCGGTGTATATAAACAATGAATGTCCAGGGTGATTGCCTTATAAGGGGTGTGTATAAACAATGAATATGCAGGGTGTTTATAAGGGGTGTGCATAAACAACGAATGCCTAGAGTGTTTGCATTATAAGGGGTGTGCATAAACAATAAATGTGTAGAGTGTTTGCGTTATAAGAGGTGTGCATAAACAATGAATGTGTCGGGTGTTTGCATTATAAGGGGTGAACATAAACAATGAATGTGTAGGGTGTTTGCGTTATAAGGGGTGTGCATAAACAATGAATGTGTAGGGTGTTTGCATTATAAGGGGTGAACATAAACAATGAATGTGTGAGGTAATATCATGGAGGATGAATACGCGCATATCAAATTACCGTATGTTTTCACTTTCTCCACATATCCCTCAAAATGCAATCTAGACATCAATTTCTTATACCGAGATCTATATTCTGCAAAATAAAATGGATTTACATTTTATGCTCAGAATAACTTTCCATACAAGACAACCTCTCTTTGTGACGTAATCATGAGTTCCTATATGAGGGTATATGAATATGGAACTGACATTGTTGAATGGAAATTCATCGATGTATTCTATCAGGGCACATTTAGCTCATACCCAATCGTGAAACTCGTAAAATAACCCAAATCCACTAGGATGTAATAGAATTCTTTTTCTTTTACATCGTTTGTTCTAGTACTAAATAATTACGTCATAATAAAAATGGTTTCTCTCAATTACGAAATCAGATATCGTTTTGAACATTTCAGGGATTCCGAAAGCAGTCGATCGAATACCATCTGCATTTTAAATTTCAATGAAGAGAAAATATCGCTTATGGCACTGAATTGAATACACGTTCACATGACGGAAGTGTTGTCATCACGAATTCAACATTTTCACATGAAGTGAATATATTGTTAGCTAATTTTGTATTCCTAACTTTTGTGAATGATATATTTCTGTATAAAAGCGTGAGTTAGAAGCTAAAAGGAGTCAGTGTTAATGTGACATGAAATTTCTTTGTATCTATCAAATCTACGTATTTCTGCATGGTTCACTGATTTCTTCCAATTTTGCCATTATTTGATGCAGTCACTCAGCGTAGAATTTTGTTTACTAGTTTTGTAATAACTGAATTCTTAATGATATTCAAATTAATTTTTAACACGTTTTCAAAACATGATATCCAGGAAGTAAGGAAACGTGCGTCAGATACATAATATATATCCTAGATTTACCGTGCCTGGTATACAATCAATACATAATATATATCCTAGGTTTACCATGCTTGGTATACAATCAATATTGAGATACATCTGAGAAAGTTAAGTAAGCATTTCTCTTCTACAAGGGCTGACATTAATCTACAATACAAAAATTAAAATGATTCAAGAAAGCATTTCTCTTTTACCAGGGCTGAATTTAATCTACAATATAAAGATTAAAATGATTCAAGAAATCATTTCTCTACTACCAGTGCTGAGATTAATCTATGATACACATTTTGACAATCTGCAATGTTTAAACCGGCATAGTTACATTTATAAATCACGTAGTGATAGCCAATTCTTGTGTTATGTCGTGGATGTATCCTTTAACTTTTCGTAGAGGGGAGTTCACATTTTGAACAAAAGCCATTATATACAAAAACGTAGTTTTACGGACATTATCCATGACTATTTTTTGAAAGCAAGATTGATTGATTGTATATTGTTTAACTTCTCTCTCAAGATTTTTTCACTCATATGGAGACGTCACCATTGCCAGTGAAGTGCTGTACAATTTAGGCCTATGCTCGGCGCTTATGACTTTTGAGCAGGGAGGGATCTTTATCGTGCCACACCTGCTGTGACACGGGACCTCGGTTTTTGCGGACCGCCCCATTTAGTCGCCTCTTACGACAAACAAGCGGTACTGAGGACCTATTCTAACCCGGATTCACACGGAATATATCATAAGATACAATTAATGAAATTCTTCATCCATGCCGTAGCAAAATAAACAATATTTAATGAACTACATCTGTCCATATTCAAGATGCTGTTAATTTAATTTTAGTCACACGTGGATAAATCAAATGCATGTGTTGAAGGTGAATCGTAGTCAAATTTTATTGAGAAAAATAGCAACTTTGCGTTGTCATGACTATAAAGAATCGCTGTATTTTCAAACAACATCGACTAAATGCGAGGGCCTCCGTGGCCGAGTGGTTAGAGCATCGCGCTCAAAATCACCCGGTCTCTCACCTCTGGTAGGCCTGGGTACGAATCCCGCTCGCCCCGGTAAGTGAAAAAGTTTCCCAGTTTACTTTCGGAAGGTTGGTGGTCTCTTCCCAGGTACATTGTATCTTGGTTCTCTCTTCCATCAACAAAAACTAGGCACCACCAGATAACTGAAAAATTGTTGAATGTGGCGGAAAACAGCAAAACAATCAACTAAAGAGCAAGCGAGGTGAAATGGTGAATAATGCCTTCTATATTTCCGCCATTCTGGTCACACAGAACAGCTAACTACATGTAAAACAATGATATTAAGAACGTCAGTTTCATTGGTTTAGATATGAACTAAATGAATAAACCACTACCAAAATATAGCTGGTTAATATTTCAAACAAACGTCTCTTTTGAAAATAAAAATCATATAGAGAAAACAAGTCAATTTTGATTGTAATACTTTATTAATTTTAAAGGAAGTGCTTGTTAAAAGTGGGTGTAACATACTTTGTTACTTTGTGGATTCTTTACCAATTTAGTCCATAAATCGTGCTTTCATGTTTTGGTAATGAAGTAGGTTGCCAATGTGTTTTATCCTTTGAAATATATCTTGGGATTTTTAAACAAATTGAGTTTCTATGTCTCCTTTTAAACAGAAATTAGAATTCCATTCCATCATTAAGTTCCACAGACATGCGCTAATCCGTTCTGTCATCGTACAATGTAGCTTCTTTGCAACTACAAATACCATTATGCAATGTATATCACACGAGTTCACAGATCTCTCTTCCTGTGTCATCCTTTGTCTCGAAAAAAATAACACTCTATTTACTTCATTTTCCCACGAATATTCCATTTGGTTATATGCACGGATGACAGTTCACAGCGCTTTAGTAATACGTCTCACAATGCTTATGTCGATTTCATCATACATTAATGATTATTGTGTGTTTTAAAGCCACTTTGGGAATTTACGGAAGTCAATGCAGATTACGTTTTATCTAAAGATATCAATTTTGATGTAGTCTCTGATATATATTCTTAAACGAACCGTGACCAGCTTACCCGAAGAAGAGGCCCATGGGCCACATCGCTAACCTGAGTCATGTTTCCTACTGTCGTGCTTGCTGATGCGATTTTTATAGGATATTTTTTCATCTTTATTCCTATGAATAATTCTGAATCCATATCGTGTCCCTTACCTAGCCTCAAATGCCAAAGGGTCACCACATAACGATAATTAAACGTCAAAAGGTCAAAGCACGTGTTAGAAATGTAAGATCTTGCTATAAGATATCTATATACGAAATAAGAAAGCCCTACCCTAAACAGTTCAGAAAGCCCTACCCTAAACAGTTCAGGAGATTTTACCTAGGTAATGTTTTCTTTCAAAAGTAGGTCAAATTCTAAGGTCAATTTACAAGGTTTAAAACTCTGACATAACAAATGCACATATTAGATTGATTGTATATTGTTTAACGTCCCACATATTAGATGTGAGATCTCTATCACACAGCATTCAAAAGTGATGAGCAAGGTTATAGGTTTAATTGAAATTCGCGTCAAACCCAGAGGCCAGGATCACAAAGTCAAAGATCATGGTATGAATAGTAAGGACTTGCCATAAGGAAACTATCAACAAAATATGAAAGCCCTTCTTGGAATACTTTAAGATATATTGCCTTAGATAGGAATGGCTCTTATAAAGCAGTTTAATCCACAACGTCAAAATATGTAACAACAATAAAGGTCTTGCAACAAGGAATGCACATATAAAAGCCTTATCATTCACCATTAAAAAGTTAGGGTCATGGTTAAAGCCTTATCATTCACCATTAAAAAGTTAGGGTCATGGTTAAAGCCTTATCATTCACCATTAAAAAGTTAGGGTCATGGTTAAAGACTTATCATTCACCATTAAAAAGTTAGGGTCATGGTTAAAGACTTATCATTCACCATTAAAAAGTTAGGGTCATGGTTAAAGACTTATCATTCACCATTAAAAAGTTAGTGTCATGGTTAAAGACTTATCATTCACCATTAAAAAGTTAGGGTCATGGTTAAAGACTTATCATTCACCATTAAAAAGTTAGGGTCATGGTTAAAGACACACAAAGAGGGTAAAACCAATATGTGTCCCGACTTTAGTTGCAGGGGAATAAAATATTTTTATTGTAGATGACTGATCACGTGATAGTTGCAGGGGAATAAAATCTACCCAAATTGAGAACGTTTGTATTTTGATATGAATTAGTGCGACCCTGCTACTCTTGAATTTGTTTTGATTTATTCCATGTTTATTCCTACATTGTATATAAACCTCCCCCTACAACCGGGGATCCTTTATTGAATAATCTTGAGTTTACACTACCTTGTGTGTACATAATCAGAATCGCGTTTTACAAATTGATCGTTTAGATGAATGGTTACAAGATATTGATATTAAGTATTTCACGTGGTATTAATATTTCCTGGTCCCTGTTTTATTGTAGATGACTGATCACGTGGTATTAATATTTCCTAGTCCCTGTTTTATTGTAGATGACTGGTCACGTGGTATTAATATTTCCTAGTCCCTGTTTTATTGTAGATGACTGGTCACGTGGTATTAATATTTCCTAGTCCCTGTTTTATTGTAGATGACTGGTCACGTGGTATTAATATTTCCTAGTCCCTGTTTTATTGTAGATGACTGATCACGTGGTATTAATATTTTCTAGTCCTTGATCTGCCTCTGATGTTAAACAGCGCCTTCTTTGATACATAGTGAGGAATAGTTGTGTAAAGTGTTGTAAAGTCGTACGTTTTGATACTGTTTATTTTAAAACAGTTTTATGGTTTAGAATTTATTGAAAGTTCTTTGGGATGTTTGCATTGAAAATCCACACTCTATTTATATCAATTTACACCGTTTATCGCATATGTTGTGAAACAACACGTGTAAAGTTTCTCCTTCACACCATAGTATATTCTTGAAAAGTAAAGATATGGACTAGGTAGAAGATTTACGGCATCCTGCAATGCACAGTGTATCTTGGTAAGGTTTTGGAATCCAGTATAGATTCGGTAAACTCAGATTTACCCCTCACACTGAATAGGATATTAAATGTGTTCAAAAATGAAATTGATTTTTAAGAATCTCGTCTCCTTTAGTAGGTATTGAATTAACAAATGTAGATTTAAAGCCAATTTCTTCTCAAATGCACTGGTAATGAACACGTTTAACTCAGGAAACAATGACACATCTTTATAGAGAAATGTAAAATAAGGAATCAGACGATTACACAAATGAAGAGTACAACACTGAGGTATACATTTCTGAGAAACATAACTCACATCCCCTGAGTTACATATATACATAGCTGAAACTGAGATTAACACGATTGACTGAGAAATTAACACGATTGACTGAGAAATTAACACGGTTGATTGAGAAAATAAACGGTTGCCTAATTTGGATTAACAAGCTTACATGCTTGAAGTTTTAACACGATTAACTTCCATAGATACTCCGTAGTACGTTAAAAAATACAATATTGCATCAAAAAAGAATAACAACTCGGAAATAAAACCAACTAGAATTTTAATGGATTTTCATGAAAGTTAATGAATTTATGTGAAAGACATAATAACCATTGCAACTGGCAAAATCCTTTTATGACTTCAGCTTTTCCATCGTCTACCTCTAGTTTTTGTGTAGCAATTTTCCATTAACATTGCATGTGGTGTTTATGTCTCTCAACGGATTCGATACGCGAGAGCATGTTCTGCTTGTGAGCAATTTTTTTAAAAATCGAGGTAAGCCACTGACATAAAAGTTGATGTTACAAGGGTTTCAACAGTTTTGTTTAAAGTCAACATTTCGCAAATTCTACACTTGTTATAATTATATGCTAGATATCGTTCGGTTAAATGCTGCCTTATACAAATTGTTAGACCGTTCTTTACATACTAGTACGGATTGTTCCGTTTACCTCATCATGATATACACATGCATGTGACCGGTCAACAGGGGGTGCTTACTCCTTCTAGGCACTTTATCCCACCTCTGGCACATGTATGTTCAGGGGTCTATATTTTTGGCCTCTTAATTTTGTATTCTCTATAGGATTTATGAGATCGATCAATGTTCGCTATTTCAACTTGTATACCAAAGATAGAAGAAAAACATTTAAAATTTAATCCCTGTTTTGTGTTTATGGTAACGTTATACACTAGTTGAACATTGTGTGATGCTTATGAAAGGTGAAGTTAACGAACAGTGATCAATCTCATAATTTATATAAGCAATACAAATTAGAGAGTTGGGCAAACACGGACCCCTGGATATACTAGAGGTGGGATCAGGTGCCTAGGAGGAGTAAGCATCCCTTGTCGACCGGTCACACCCACCGTGAGCCCTTTATCTTGATCAGGTAAACGGAGTAATCGGTAGTCAAAATCAGTGTGCCAAGAACGGCCTTACAATCGATATAAAAGTAAAAAATAAAAGCAAGAATATGAGAAGCAGTAATACATTTCATACTTCCTCCCTGACGTTTGTTGTGGTCAATGTAACAACTGGGAAATCTAAGACTTAGGGAGGAACATGCACTCTATAATCGTCATAATGACCGACTTACTTTTAAAAGATGGATGGAAATACAAATATCAGCAATAATTGTCTATTCATTTTCGAATATCATTGCCTAGCTGAGTAGCTCAGTAGGTTAGCACGTCAACTGTTGATCGGTAGATCGCGGGTTCGTATCCAGCAGGGATTGAAAAAATTCCAGATTGCTTTCTACTAAAACTTCATTTTTTTTGTTTTACTAATTAAAGTAAATTTGAAACTTTTCAATTTCAAAATATTGTTCGTATCCCCCACTTTTCATCCACATCAAATTTCTTTGGTGTAGCATTCGTCCTTAATTCTAACAGAGAAATTCATCAATGAATTCATTCAGATGTTGAGAGACAAATTCCGCACATCACATAACATAGTAAAGAAACGTAAATACTTGCATAGACAACACGAACACTACAAAGGACAGGTTCACTAGAATTCCGTTAAGAACACTTAACGCTTATTGAAGCAGGGAAAAAATATAGGATTTATTCCCACAGCATGATTCGTAATGTATCCAAGCTTGGCATTCGATGGTACAGCCATGGAAAGTTTGATGGGGTTCTCTCAAGAAATTGTGAGACATTCCGTTTGACATGAAAATATACACGTAGCAAGAAATAATTAGGTTATACTTTAACATATAGATAAAAATGACATATGGGTTAGGCTAAACTTCAATATCCATGTTGAATATCCAATATATTGGAGAAGGCTTATATAGGCTGCAAGCCTGCTGCCTAATCCATTTATGTTTCATACATAATAAAATATTGTTTAAATTTAAATTAATATCCAGATAAAAACGACATATGGGTTAGGCTTAACTTTAATATCCAGATATAAAGGACACACGGATTAGGCTAAACTTCAATATCCAGATAAAAACGACAGATGGATTAGGCTAAGCTTCAATATCCAGATATGAAGGACACATGGATTAGGCTTAACTTCAATATCCAGATAAGAATGATATATGGATTACCGATTATAAAGAAAATTACCCTTTGTCTCAATTGCTTTCACTCTCACTTGATCCATTTGTACAAATTGAGTGCTGTATTTTTTTAATTTTTTTTTTTACAAACTTGAGTATTCTATGTTATGTTCCGTGATCGGCGCGTATAAGGTTATGATCAAACTATAAAATGTTTTAGCGAAGTCACACCTGTTTGTTATTTTGAGATACAAATCATACACTCTGTATAATCTATAATGGATGAAAAGAGCAACTTACTTGTCTTACCGATCTTCCCTGAAATATAGATAAACCTCCGTCATTGCTCTCTCGAGGAATACGCCTACGGGTAGTGCATGGTAGATATTAATTATTATTTATTATTACCCTCTGAGAAACACCTGTAATGAAATATGCTTACCTATCTCTAACGAGTTCACAGAATAACGACTCTTTAGTTGGATGTTTATTTATTCATTCAAGGTTACTTGTAGTTGGTACAGGTAGTTGGACGCACCTCATAGGCCTGTATCCCTTATCATCTAACGTTGAAGTATCAACATCAAACCGGGGCGGATCCAGGAATTCTGGTTACGGGGGGCGCCACTTTATGAGGCAGTAGGTCCAGGGCGAAGCCCTGGTAGGGGTCCAGGGGGCGAAGCCCCCGGAAGCTCCTGGATTTTACAGATTTTATGGGGCTTGAAATATTTCTCCTATTAAGTCATTTGTACTATTTTCTATCATTTTGATAAGGTGAAATTAATAAAATGACCCAATTCTAAGGGGTTTTTGGAAAAAATTAAGTTCTCCCAATAAAGTAATTCAAGAAATCAAAGCATTTTGTCATTTATTTCTCCGGGAGTGGAAGAAATTATTGCTTCTTTTATCGTTTAGTACATTTTCCAAAACAAGATACCCCGATTTACCTTAAATTTGAAAATTTTAGGGGCGGGGGCGCCGGCTGCGCCCCCCTCTAAATCCGCCACTGTCAAATCTTTTGATTCAAGAGAAAACAAGATTTTCCAAAAACCTCGTAAGAAAATTAAGTCGCACAGTTTATGTTCGGGTGTGTATCACGTGACTGTATAACACTGCTGCAATCACACACACGAGTGTCACCTATCCACGATTCATAATACGTCAACGTATTACTACACATGCACGGTAATATATGATAACACAATCTTATGTTTTTATATGCTTATGTGATGCCCTTGATTTAACAAAATTAAATGAAGCATAGCGAAAAATCTATATATATGGTAATTCTATCCCTCTCCAGCTGGGAGTTGAACTCACGGCATCGTAATACAATGTAGCCGCACGATTTTATTGCTGTTCCTACTGTTTCATCTATCAAACAGCCACATGTATTAATCAGGTCGGATTATCGGTATTATTGTTCTCATATGATTACATTAGCACACATGGCAAATAAAATATTATATAGCTATAATTAATTTGGACAATTAGATTCTGAACATTGGTTTGAGTGATTTTTGGGGTTTTAACGTATATTATTGTACCCCACGCAACGAATTTGCGGCGGCTATAATGTTTTTGACCTGACCGTCAGTCCTTTTCTTGTCAGCTCCTCTGAGACCTCTCAACAGAATTTCGTGAAACTTTGTAGTTGTTTTATTGTTTTATTTTTGCTCTTTTCGCCCTCGTTATAAGTTGCACAACTTTATGACTGGGCGAGGCTGTTTACTCTCTTTTAACACAACGAATCTAAAACGGGGTTAAATCGTCTGCAAATATAGAAAGGCGAAAATAACACGGGGCGAATATAACGCTATACACGGTACTTAGAATAAGTAGGTGATGGCAAAGTTTAAGCCAAATTTAATATTGAGCATACCAGAAAACATGAATAATTAATTGATAATATCTTAGTATAATGTTTTATAATGATACTATATCAGATTAAAAAGTGTACTTCTTTCTAGCTGAATTAATCACTTTTAACATTGTATGCATAAGAGAGAAAAATTATTTTCTTAATCACTGAGAGATTCATCCTCCACATTAATGCAATAGTGTTCAGAATACTAGTACGGCAGGGCCAAACCCATTGTCTAATAATCAAGGGCGACGTCACTCTGCTTAATACAAGAAACTCGTCGTCTGCTACAACATGTACCATAAGCCATGGAGGGTTACCGATGATATTGCAATGAAATAATAAATCTTTATTGAGAATACCGATGAGGCGAATCTTTGTAACATTTCTACGCTTTTTGCCGAATGAAAAATAAGATGAAGATGTTTTGATGGTGCTATTAATCCAATTTATGGATTTAGAAATAGTTTCAATTTGTCGGATCTCTTGGGACTTGGGAAATCCATGTATGTATTGCAGATGAAAAGGAGAAAAAAAAATCCGATACTTCTAGTATAACTGAAGAATATCTTAACTCTGCTGCTGGATGCTCGGGATCGAAGACTTTAAAATATATATGTTTGTTAATTAATAATTTTTTTAATGTACGACCTCATTATCACTAGGTCGAATGCTGTTTCATACCAATTGTAAGGCCGTTGCAAACTCATTTTGACTGCGGATTGATCCGTTTAGCGGATCAAGATATAGTTCTTACGGAGGGGGTGGGGTGGGGGTGAACAGTTAGTAGGGGATGCTTCTGATCCCTTCTCAGGTAGGTCCAAGGGCCCCTGTTTGTCCTTCTCTTAATTGTGTATTCTTAAAAGGATTTATGAGATTGATCGTTGTTCGTTATCTTCAATTGTTCACTCTATACACGTGTTCTGTCCTGTTGCTCTTTCTTCTGATATAAAGCGGTTCTTACCCAGATTCAAAATAGAAAGACTTCTGCCTGAACCCGTAACTTAAAAGGATCGTCACACTTTCATGAAGTTTTCCCCAACTTTCCTTAATCGATTTGTTTACACTCTTCCCTAAATTCTGATGCTGATCAAGTCTCTGATCTTTTTAGTTTAACTTTTAAAATTAACCCTGATGTTGTTGTGCACCGACTAGTATTATATTATTATAAAGGTTGGTACAACATTTGGTCCCACCTCTGGTATATCCAGGGGTCCGTGTTTGCCCAACTCTTATAGGAGTCATGAGATTGGTCACTGTTTCTTCACCTTTCGTTTGGGAATTGAAACAACAATATTTGACACCTTTTGAACTGCATTCCCTTTTCCCTGACATTGTACTACAATTAAAGCACCGACTCAAGTCAGAACATGCATGTATCAGTCCGCTTTTAAAGCACACCATGGTTAAAAATATCTTCGTCTAAATATCACAGCCTTTTATATACATATACATCCCTTCTACTTAACTGTGGGGATTCGGGTTAGAATAGGTCCTTAGTATCCCTTGCTTGCCGTAAGAGGCGACTAAATGGGGCGGTCCTTCGGATGAGACCACGAACACCGAGGTCCCGTGTCACAGCAGGTGTGGTACGATAAAGATCCCTCCCTGCTCAAAGACCATAAGCTCCGAGCATAGGCCTAGATTTTACAGCCCTTCACCGGCAATGGTGACGTCTCCATATGAATGAAATTTTTTCGAGTGGGACGTTAAACACTATTCAACCAACCAACCTTTTAGTCAATAAAGTGGATTCCATCGATAAGTACCTCAATAGACACAGATTTAGGCCGATATATCCCAGCGTCTTTATCACACTGAATGACATGAAATTAGTTGTAAATGTGTATTGAGAATTAATTAGGTGTTAAAATGCTCGTCAAGGTTACCGAATGCATTTTATTTCGAATCAACGTCATAACGCGATTACATTTTCAACAATGGTGTAACACACTTTGCCGAGGCAATCCGCCCTTCTTGACATAAGGGAATCATTCATGAAGCATAAACAAATGAATACAACGAACAGTGAGCAATCTCACAAATCCCACGAAGGAAAGCGAACACGGACTCCTGGATATATTAGAGGTGGGAGCAAGTGTCTAAGAGGAGTAAGCATCATATGTTGATGAGCCACGCCCGCTGTAAGCCCTGTATCCTGATCAGATAAACGGAGTAATCTGTAGTCAAAGTCTGTATGTAAACAATGCCCTAACAATTGGCATGCACCCAAGCCTGGTCATAGTAGCTCAGTAGTAGAGCATTCGCTTCGTAACTTGGAGGTTGTGAGTTTCGAGCCTCGGTCGTGTCATGACCGCGTAAACATAAGTAATGGCTGCTCCTTTGCCAAACCCTCGGCATTTAGAAGTGAGATTCACGGGCCTTTTGGATATGACCTTAAAACGGAAGTCCCATGTTGCGACAGGCGCGGGTACATTTAAGAATCCTCACTGTTACGGCTGTAAGCGTTAAGCATAGGTCCAAATTTGTGGTACTTCACCTACAGCTGGTGACGTCTCCGTATGAGTGAAAAATTCTCGACGGAACGTATAACAAACAATCACACCCTGTCATTCCATCACTTTAACGCAAACTTACTAGTGATCATACTACTTTCATAGGGCAGTTAAGACAACTGTCACGAAATATTCAACGAAGTCGGGAACATAAGCATATCTAATGATCAGAACACTGTACTTAAAAAAGTTTCTATAACTGACCACTAACACGAATTGATCAAACACTGAAACGATGAACCACACGTTCTATAAATATACAATGAACACCATCAAATTCAAAATTTCAACCAATGCCCGCGCTTTTCAAGAATGTTTTATATCAAGCATGAAAAATGTTAAACGCCTAACAAAAATTGATTAACATCATAGCTTCTATAAAGAATACAAAATAGAGAACATTGCAAAAACGGACTGATGAAAACACCAGAGGTGGAATCAGGTATCTAGGACAGGGCTCGAAATTAGCGAGAAATACTCGCAAAATGCGAGTACATTTGAAAAATAGCGAGTAAAAATAATGGACACTCGAAAATCTTAGCGAGTGGTGATTTACAAACTATGATCGTATCGTATCCGTTTTATACGGTGATGCGCTATTCGCTTTTCTCAAACTTGCACTCTGAATCATACAAATGCTTACATGAACGACCGATTTCAATAACCGTTTTTATCCGGATTTTTCTTTTATGATTTTTTAAGAAACTCGGAGTCAAACAAATGCTTTAGAGATCGGACATCGCATATCGACATGTGCCACGAGTCCTGTTCACCTATAGGGGTGATTAAATTGAATAATTCCAAGTATGATGTTTTTGTTATTCATTTATCTACAAAAAATATCGGAATCTATGTTTTACCAAGTCTTCCGGTAGTTATTTTTATCAGAATCATGAGAATGTCATATCTAAATTTATTGTCATATTGAGGTCGGGTTGTAGTGACAACACGGGTGCATTTCTCACCGCGTAGACGATTATCAAAAAAGTCATAGGACTCGTGATCGTGCTGCTTATAAAACCATGAGTCCTGTATTCGCTTTAAAAAATCACTTGTGACAACCCTGATGTGGCATGAAATTGGAAGACTGGATCTAGACCTGCGGTAAACAAGTCGTGGATTAAACTGTTAGAGGTGCGATAATCAAGAGACCTAAACATTGCACCATATGACTTACGTAACTTAGTGTCTTGTCCAAACGCTGCCTGTTGACCCACTAGGCTCAGTAATGATGGGGAAAATCATTAAAAAATTGATTGAAAAAAATATATATATAAAAAGAGCACTGCTTCATTATTTTCATTTTAGCTTGTAGGTTTTCATTTTAGCCTGTGGATTTTTTACCCACAGGCTAAAATTAGCCTGTGGTAGAAAAAGTTAATTTCGACCCCTGCTAGGAGGAGTAAGCACACCCTCATTAACATCCATACCTTGATCAGTTAAACAAAATGATAGCTTAAAAATTCGTATGAAACACGTCAGACAACAGTCTACCAATGACACGGTGTATTTGCAAATAAGATCATCATTTGTCAGGAGCCTGCTTCGGTTTTAAAAAAGTATGATAATCAGAAAATTGTCTAAGTTACAAATCCAAGTTTGCATGCGGAGAGATATTGTTCTCTTAATATGTAATAATTGTGACAACCATGCAATAGGACATTGTACCTTTATATGTATCACAGTTAACACAGCATTAGGGTATTCCTTTCTATTGTTTCACGATGTGTGCACCATACCAAATTTACCAAATGCCATTTCTACGGAAGCCGGTAGGTGCCTGGATATATAATAAATATCATTTGAACTGGCAGAGGTTACTTATCATCTGACAACCGCCATCCATTACCTGGTGGCCCCCACATATCTCAATGGTGGCGACAACGTAATTTAATGGCGACCGCCACTTATGATTTATACATTGCGGCTTCCAATCGAACAAAACAATTTACTTCGTACCGCTGATGTTTGATGACAATTCTAGCTAAACGTAAAGAGATATTTTCCTTCTAACATATGTGTATTCTAACTTATATTTGTATATGTAAAGAGACATTGCGTTGATTTTAAAGACATCGTCCCTTTTTCAATGTTGTTAATTCTAACTGAACATCAGAAATACATTTCGATTGATTGATTGATTGATTGATGTTTTTCGTCACACTCAACAATTTTTCAGTTATATGGTGGCGCCCAGTTTTTATTGGTGGAAGAGAGAACCCAGATACAAAGCACCTGGGATGAGACCACCAACCTTCTGCAAGTAAACTGGGAAACTTTCTCACTTGCCGGCGCGAGCGGGATTCGAACCCGCGCCGAGCAGAGGTGAGAGGCCGTGTGATTTTGAGCGCGATGCTCTAACCACTCTGCCACGGAGGCCACTGTCCGTTTTCGAAGTGTGGATTCTAACTCTTATCAAAAACAATGTAAGAAAAGCGGCGTCGGAGTTGTGGAAGTACATACAGGGAGCAAGTTGACAACAATCTGTAAGTATTGCATACCAATAAATGTCCTCTCCCGGCCCAAGTCAACTCGTCTGAAAAAATTATCCGTGAATAATTACATGTCACAAGAATAACCAGGTCCCATAAAATTCCATATTCCAGTCACAAGTAATCAAAACTGGCATGAGTATCTGCGTTTATAAACAAACCGGAACAAAATTCGAACTTATCTACAACTTGTCATAGTAAAGCAATGTGCCTAATATAAAATTAATACTTAGTATCTACAAGCATGACAAAACGGGTGTGGAAAACTGAGTATTTGCGTTAATTTTCTCAGCGAAAAATCAATGGACGGGAACAAAATACGAACTTCATCTATATACTTAAGGTAATTGCACCCCTCTAGAATTATAGGTTCAGTCTTACATTTGATTGTTGATTCTTCAAATAACATATCTTAGTAACAAATAAAAACGATAAACGATAAAATAAGTATGTTGCGGTATTGATAAAAAATTATTATCGAGTAGCACAATATACCTGTTATTAACGTCAGAAAATTGCAATTTTTCTTAAACAGCATCATGAAAATTTCGCAAAAACTGGTTGTAACGATATACATGTAATAATATTCATAACAATTTCATGAAACTGCTTCTTTAAAAATTATACAAAATGTTTGTGAAAAATAAAGGAAATTTATCGCATAATGGACTTGATAAATAATTAAATGAAAACAGAGTTATTGCCCTTGGATTCAAAATTTTGAAACATATAATTGATTATTCATATATAACTTAGACTTTTGGAATATTTTATAGTTAACATTTTTTTTTACAATAACTGTTGAAAAAGGCTCCAACAAAATTTATGTTCCTGTCATGCATAAATCTTAACAAATCATTGACTTTGCAAAATATTATGACGTCATAGGAGGGTGGAAATTCCTTAACTTGTTATGGTAAAGCAAATAATACACCAAATATCAAAGAAATATCCGCAAGCATCAAGAAAAAAGTGCGGAAGACTGATTTGCCGGACTAACAGACAGATTGACGGACGAAGTACAAAACTTAATAAACTCGCAAACCGGTTCAATAAAACACTGTTCATAAGATTGTTCAGTACCTTGACTGATGAAAAAAACATTTAATACCTGTATCTAAACTTAAACACATAATACGTAAGAACGGAAACTATATAATGCACAAATCAATTACGCTATGAAATTCCATGAAAGCGTTTCATTGTCACATATGTATCAGAGTGAACATTGTCACTACAGACTAGCTAGGAACATTGATCATTCAAATACCATATGAGTAAGTTTTAAAATAGATTGATTATCGGAATGTTGGTCTATTTTACAAATACCACAAGAACCAGGTACCGTATAAAACAAACCCTATTTGTCTCCAGGGAACGACGGAGACATTTGCTGATTAAAGTGAGACGCCTCTGAATATGTCTTCTCATTTTTGTATAACTGTCATAAAAACCATGCTCCGTTTCCTTACACTCGGATATGAAAAAAGCTTTAATATTTGACTTTAATTTATTACAAACTTCTAAAAAAATAATAAAAAAAAAATAAAGCCACATAATTGATATTTATGAATGTGAAATGTATTTGACCATGTGCCATTATCATTAAGAGATATATTTTCTGAAAGAGAGCATACTCTTTATACCTGCTATATATAGAGTCACAATCTGATAAGGGACACTGTCTACGGCTACATACATATGTATATCTGTAATTTCACACTCTGACATCAATAAGAATGCATTCATGATTCATTTAATTATTTCTGTGTCTGTAATTTCACATTCTGACATGACAGGAATAAGAATGGTTTCGCAATGACTTTCGCTTCTAACACCCAGAGCTTGTCGAAGGATTAGTATGGGCAACTCGCAAGAGTTTTACAGCGTTCGGAGAGCCCGACATGATTAGCAATTCCGCGGGAATTACGTTTCAAAATATGTACACATATAATGACTACGTAGATAGACTCGCGCGCCATCTACCGTCAACCGCCATCAGATAATGTCTTTTTTGCACGCCATCTACCGTCAATGCAATTAATGATTGTTGGTTTTGCAACGGGGTCTGTGGATCTTATTTTAAGCTGGTTTGCTTTGTATTGCAGTATGCTTTTAAATATTAATTGGTCGTTTTGCATTAAGTCTTTTGTTTTTACCCTTTCCGCCACCCACAGAATAGTCATTGTTAAGTAAATGGTCTTAGGTTTTACGCGGTGCCTGGATAGGAAATTGAGCCCAGGCCTTCAGTTGTGAAGACACTCTCACCACTAGGCTACTTGTACTAGATCTGCTGGTGTATGGAACTACGGGTGTATGAAGTGTTATCAATAAAATAAAATAAAAATCCGGAAAAAATATCCAATCCGGAAAACAAATATCCACCATACATGTATAGAAAACGGTAGATATTTTCCACCCGGATCTTGATAAAATTCATAAAACTGAAGACTCCTGTGGTAGAATAACATCTTTAAAATTCTTAAATAGAGGTTTCAAAACCATTATATGATGCCAAAATGAACAAAAATGTTAGAAAATGCAAGTGGCCCAATAACATTTTTGACACTAGTTTTTAATATTAAATACAATTTCTAAAGGTGATATGATTATTTTGGTAATGCGCAGTAGAAATTCTTTTGAAAAGGTATTTATGATTGAACAAAGCTATAAAACACATGGTTTGGCCCGATAGAGGGACGAAGTTTAACAGTTTGCAAATTTCGACAGTTTGGGACATAGTAGACATTTTTATAATTATCAAATTAAACTTTATTTATAATGCACACCGGATTGTTTCCCCATTTTTTTTTTTTTTTTTTTTATTCATTTAGCTATTTTTTGTCATATCTTGATATTTTTAGCTAACAATAATTCCCTTTACCTTCTATTTCCCTTTTTTCAGCGTCATAATTATTCACTTGTAGAACATCGCAAAATGTCTTTTGTTTGAATTTAATGATTGAGAAACTGTTCTGTTTTTTTTTTTTTTTTTTTTTTTTTTTTTTTGGTCCGTAAGTTAATTACGGCGAGTAGTAGTCAGTAAAGTTCTTGGAAGGTCACGTGACCCTTTTCAATGTCTCTTCCTCCTCGTATATATAACTTTCTTAATTCATCAATTAAGACATTTGACGTCTTTGTCTGTCAGATCGGGATCGGCATTCCTGACATGAATTGTCTTATTGAGAGAAGTTTAGAGAAAATTGGAGCGAAAGTCAGTTGTCCTTCGGGAAATAGTTTGCTACCAATAATTATCCAACTGATAATAAATCAGAAATGACGGGCGTGAAAGCTGTCTGTGTTAGTACCGCCATCATTGCAACCCAGAAAATCGGGCTGCTCTCTTCTTTCTTTCTCTCTCTCTCTCGATCAATCGAGTGAGGGGGAGGGGCTCACGGTTAATGTGACCGGTCAACAGGGGATGCTTACTCATCCCAGGCAGCTGATCCTATCGCTGGTGTGTCCAAGGGTCAGCGTTTGCCCTACTCTTAATTTTGTATTCACTATACGATTTATGAGATTGATCAATGTTCGTTGTCTTAACCTTTTCGTGAATATGAGTTCTTTTATCTAAAGTTCCAAAAGCCACAAAGTGTAAAATATCAAGTAATGTGTATTTTTGAAATTAAAGCAGGGGGAAGAAATGAAAGTAGATAAACTTTGAACATTTTGTCTTGCCTTACAGAAATAGTCGAACCACACTCAAAAACCCTAATTCTGGTTACAGAACACAGTTGTCTGTAGACATAGGATTCCTTTCCCTGTCTTGGATATTTAGCAAATAGTTTCACAAAATATTCACCTTAAGAGTTGGTGTTTTAGCTTTCTTGTGTTCGCATGTTGTCCGTCTGTCTGTCTGTCTGTCTGTGCGTAAACTTTTCATATTTTCATCCTCTCTAGAACCAATGCGCCAATTTCAATCAAAATTGACTCAAATCATCCTTAAATTTTGTTCAAATGAACTGTCGTGTTTCCTTCAACGGGAAGATAATCAAGAAAATGCAAAAATATAATGGGGTCATTCGATAAGTAGAGTGGAAACACAATGGGGGCCCAAAGTGTTACATAAAAAATATCGGGAAACATTTTTTAAATTCTTCATCCCAACAATAGCAGGGCCATGGTTGGACGTGTTAATATACAGAGAGAGAGAGAGAGAGAGAGAGAGAGAGAGAGAGAGAGAGAGTGATAGAGAAAAAAGAGAAATAAAAGTAAGGTAGAAAAGAGAAAAGAATAGCAAAAAGAAGAGAAGAAAAAACATCTTTAGGTTCTTGAAATTCGTTTTTGTTCAATTCAGGGGCCCGGGGATTGAGGGGAGTCACAATAGTGGGTTAATTTTAGGGTAATCGAAACTCCGCGAAATAAACAAAAACAACAATGATTAGAAGAGGGTAGAATATAAATCAATTTAAGTTACATTTCGTTCAGAACTGCGACTGAGTATAATAAAATAAATATGATAAAAGTTTAAGATAAGGGAGCTTCTGTGAATAAAATAGGAATCTTGCAGTAAGGGCTTGGTACAGATTTTGAATTAGCTGTTTAATTTGATCCTAGTCTCCTGGGTGCTTTTTCGGGACCGCATTATTTCAATGCACCAAACGTGAAATTGATTTTGTCATACATAATCCGTATCTCAAGGGCGCTATAAGCTGGCTCACGATCCGTCATGTTATCTAAACGTAGAATTGATTCCAGTCTTTATGGGCAAGTAAAGGGCTATGTTATGACTTGATATAGATTGTGACCTTGCATTGCGAACCGTCGAGATTTTTATGCACATACTGTTAACCTGGAAAATTCAACGCACATTTACCCACATGGTATAATTACTAAATCATATTTGATTGCATTTCAACCTAAAAGAAATAATTACAAAACTGAATTACCGTGACCCTAGCTCTTCTGTGGCGGAAGGACGTTTAGTAGTCTCTTACATACTTGCGTAGGAATATAGTATTACGTGTATCATAGACTGCCGTTGTAGAAAATGATAAAAGCAATGAAAAAGTAAATTCTGCTTGCTGTACACATTAACGGAAGAAAATAAATTATGCTGTGCAGTTCAGTTAAGGTCTTTTCCTTTCTTCTCTCCCCCCCCCCCCCCCCCCCCCCCCCCCTCATCATTTAAATTATTGTTTTTGTGAAGATTTCTGAGAGACAAACAAAAAGCCCCCCCCCCCCCCCCAAATAATCATATGAAATAATTGAGTGCTTGTATCACTCTTTCCATGGTGAAATCATACTCCATAAGAGGTGTTTTAACGAAGCATTAAATGAAATTTTGGTGTAATGAGCTACCTTAGGAGCTATGTTATTTTTATTTTACTTATTAGATATATCCAGATTGTAAAATACATGTAAATCTAATTTCCTTTTTGAAAAAGTAACCTGTAACTGAATCTTATTTAGACAGTAAGACTAAAAATTCCCCAACAAATTTTGAACTTTTTCACTTTCCTAAGTACATAACGTGCATTTCCTTCTACAAAATTGATGTAAAAATGAGTTAGTCGTAAGAATTCTATAATTCATTCTAGACTGAACCTATTGTAATTTTGTTTTCTGTATCGTTGTAAAGTGAAGATGCTTCTCTAGCATTGGGTTATGATAAATTAGAATGATGAAGACTAGGATTCAACACGAGGCTAAACTCTCCACAACTGATAACATCTCAATATCAGACGGCTGCAACAGCTCTTGAATTTATTTTTAAAAAGAGAGAGAAGGATTGTTGCCCAGCGTTTGGCCAATATAAATTACATCAATTGTATTCATTTAAGAAGCATGAAAGGTGAAGATAACTCCCATAAGTAATACAACATAGACGGTTGGGCAAACACGGACCCTGGATATACCAGAGGCGGGATCAGGAACCTAGGAGGAGTAAGCATCCCCTGTCGACCGGTCACACCCGCCGTGAGCCCTATCCCGTGATTTCTCTCCGCATTACCATATGTGGCAACACATGTACATTAAAATTGTTATTGATTGATTCTATATAGTTTAACATCCCGCTCAAATCCCCCCCCCCCCCACTCATATGGAGATGTCACCATTGCCGGTGAACGGCTGCAAAATTTAGGCCTACTAAATGAAACCCCACGCAAGCGCGGGAAATCACAAGTAAATGATATTGCATAGAGGAAGGACTTTTTAACGCGTGTTTGAATTGTTGCGCACATGAAATGAATGAACTGTACCTTTAATTCAAATGAATTTAAGAACAATTCTTTATAACAACTACGTACATCTTTCATGTTATTTTTATTGACATTATATACAGTAGATGAAACTTGATTATTGGGAAGTCACTTGGAGCTCCAAATTAAATGTTTGTTATCTAACAATGAAAATTAGATATAACGATTTTACAAATGCAATTGTAATTCGTCATGCCGAATAGTTGACCAAAGACAACATTCATGAACTGTCGTCTCATATAATTTCAAAATTTGAAACTCAGTATTGCGAATGTGTTTATAATGATAGTTTTTGTCCAGTATAACAAGTTAAGGACAGAAGTTTGAATGCTCATCGTTTCTTCTCGCCAAACACAATAAACAAAAACATAAAGCACTACATGAATGACAAACAGAAAAACTGCTATATCAAAAACTGGCCTGATTGCTTCGACATTGTCAGGCAGTGTACAACCCTATTGCAAACAATGACCTAATTTCTTGGACATTGTGTGTACAACCTAATTTCGGTAAAATGTTTATAACTTTAAAGGTATAAGGTTCAAACTTCCCAGAACAGCCCCGGACCATTCGATATCTGACATTTTGGACAGTTTTTGACTTATATTATTACTTACTTTCAAGATCTGTGTCATCACAAAACATATTCAACCAAAATAAAAACTTTATTATGTTTATCCATGTGTTTGTACAAATCAGTAACTCTTAATGAATTATTACAAAAAGTTGTAACAGTGACTTCTGTAATTAGGGAAAAAATTAAGAACATCGAAAATATCAGATGAATATCGTACCATTATGTTCAAAAGAGTGGAAAGTTAGCCTGATTGCGATATAAATCTGGTAAATATTGTGCTTAGGACTGAAATTTAGCTTGTTAATTTTTAAATAGATTATGAGGTTTACATACCTGTTATTTGGCGCTTGAGAAACAAACTTTTGTATCAGATTTACGCTAATTCATTTTCCACGGTTCGGAAATCGTCGCGAACAAAGCGAAAATTGGATATACAGTATTTAAAAATTTATCGATGTGTCAGATCGTTGGTCTCTGCAGAGGGTGTCCTTCGTTGAATGAGATGTATAAGAATGCAAAACCTTCATAAAATGATAAATATGGTCCAAATAAAAATAATTGTAAGTACAATAAAGAGTAACACTGAACACCTACACAGTTTATGCTGATCATGTTGTAAACCAATCGCAACCTCTCCGTTTGTCGGAAAGGTCCAAGAATGTGCGATTGGTTGTAGATCTAAGCGTCTATGATTTTGCATCGTTCTTGTCGCTTCGTTCTGGAAATTTCCATAAGGTTGATTCAAGACTAAAGTCTCGGATGGTCGAAACGAACAGGCATATTCTATTTATTCAACAATTATCAAAACTTATTTCTTCTGTAAGATCAAAATAGAGCATCGATAAACAATGGATTTACTTCATATCGTATTATTTTATCTAAGCTTAGCTCCGCCACTTTACTCTCATTTTTGCTATTTCTTGGAACATGTAGTTTATTGAAAACTAAAGTAGGTTTTTAATTGATTTTACGATATTTACTATAATCATGATTCTATTATAGTATACGGACTTCACCTCACATATGAAACAATATTAAAGGTTCAAACAATAACCATGAAGCAAGCATTTTGGAGTTTATTGGCAAAATTTGTTAATTTATATATTGTATAGATGCTCGGCGCTTACGGCCTTTGAACAGGGAGGAATCTTTATAGTGCCTCACCTGCTGTGACACTGGCCTCGGTTTTTGCGGTCTCATTCGAAGGACTGCCCTATTCAGTCGCTTCTTACGACAAGCAAGGGGTACTGAGGATCTATTCTAACCTGGATCCCCAAGGGGAAAATATTGTTATTAAATGTTATTGCAATCCCACCAGAGTTGGAGGAATAGGAACTGAAAAAACAATCGAAGCCCAATAAATTTATATCGTCATTTTTAAAATTCTGGAGTAATGTGTGTGTCTTAAAGACAATAAAAGTTATTGTGCAATCCTTTCAAGTAGTAAAACTGCGTTTGTTAATGTCGTCTAAGCCTGGAAATCTAAGCGACATACTTGTACGGTAATCTTAGACTAATACCTTCAATGTGGCATGTATTGATGAGTATTCTCTAGAGAGGAAAAGAGAAAAGAAAAGAACTGGAAAAGTTAAAGCTAATAAGAGATGTATACTGAGAAGTTAAAGTTAATAAGAGATGTATACTGAGAACATATAGAATATAAAGCGGTCAAAAAACCGCAAGAATGTATCAAGGCCACTTTGTCTTTATGATAGAGTCAACAAAACAACACCAGAAATGCATGTCTCATCATATTGAGATATAATCGAAAATAGAAACGAACGGACAATAAAGTTCCGGAAAGTCTAGGTTTATTTCATGTGTCTCGTGATCTTGGTCTCAATGTTGTCTGTAGCCAATAATTTTCAGTACCTAGTTGTGATTATTTAGTGCTTTATCTATTAATTAATTGATTATCACATGTATCGTTTAGATCCTAGGGGTAAACGTAAGGTTGGGTGTTATAATTGTTTGTTTGTGCTTTATATTAAATATTCTATACAATTGCATCGAGAGATTCACTCTCCTTATAAAATATCTTAAACACTGAATGACACAGCGACTGTGTGAGATTGCATCAGTGTGTATAAGTAGCGCTTTAGGAGCATAACAAAACTTCCTTTCTTAGGGAAGTCGTTGTGGCCGAGTGGACTTACGCACTGGTTTGACAATCTTGCTAGGCGGTGGGTGCCGTACGTCGCTGGTTCGACCCCGGGCTGGGGCGAAAATTTTCACTATATATATATATATATATATATATATATTAATTATATGTAGGGAATATCAATAATATGCTTTCACACCACGTATAAACGTACATAGACACAAACATTGACAAGACATAGACATTTTATACTTGCTGTAGTAACATTTTCTTACCGAGACACCCTGGAGAAATGCAATGCTTTCGCATTACCTTGTGAAAGACTAGGCTGAGAGTGCTCGGGTAGAAATCGTGTAGCGGGAAAAAACCTACTAGTCACATGTCTGTCATTTGATTGGTCAGTGTCTTCTCATTCATACGTCGCATGCACGCACTCACTATTTGCATTGGTTACATTTTCCTTCATTGAAATGGCTGCAGACATTTCACATATCAATTATACTTGTATAGCAGAAGAAATATGTACTCATTATGATCATGAATAATTGGTTATTACATATACATGAAATTATCTGGATCAGGTTTGCATGAACTGTGGAGATCTCCGACCATCATTTGTCGGCTAATTTGTGTCTTCACTGTATTCCACCTTTCCTCACGAGGACGCTGTCTTCGAATTCGATTCTTGAAAAATGAACCTTTTCATCACACTGACTCTTGTTCTTTTCAGCAATCCGTTTCGCCCTCAGCCGAAGCTGTTACAAAAGCAGACGTCATCCTATCTTTCAATGTAGATACATATGTATGATGATCACCATGTTGACGGTTAAGATGTAAAACTTATACGCTACCAATTTTGATGCACCAGATGCGCATTTCGACAAATAATGTCTCTTCAGTGATGCTCAACCGAATTGTTTGAAATCCGAAATAACAATGAAGTTTTAGAGCTATATTTTAGGGAAAAACAGTGTGCCAAAAAAGTGGAGTCAAATTCGTCTAAGGATAAGAGCTATGCGTGAGGGAGATAATCCTTAATTTTGAAATGAATTTCTAAATTTCTATTCCAAAGAAAACATCTGGGATGCCAGCCTAACATCAGGTAATCTGATTTGTACACAGTAGAATCTTTCTTGGTAACATTGTAGGTTTGTACAAGTGGTATTATATGAGATTTCCTATCAGATTTGTCCCGTGGTGATCCGGATTAGAAAAGGTCTTCAGTACCCCTTGCTTGTCGTAAGAGGCAGCTAAATGGTACGGTCCTTCGGATGAGACAGCAACAACCGAGGTCCCGTATCACAAACAGGTGTAGCACGATAAAGATCCCTAATTCTTACATAGTACGGCATGCTTAAAACGGGTAAATGTCGGTAATGACCAAGCTATTTTCACATATCCGCATTCTGGGTGCTCCAGAGTTAAAAAGTATATAAATACCAACTCCATAGGTCTGGTCGTTGTAATTGGCACAAGTTCAGCAGCTGGTCGAAAAGGCGTTTTGCTGAAAGTGCATCTGTTACAACTATTCACTTTATTCCGTACATCCTTTACCAATAGAGCCTTTGTCGGGCCAGCCAGAACGTCTTACTTTTACCCGAATGTCCTGTTTCATCATGAATACCCTGGAGTGCCACTTCTCTGAATATTTCAGGTAAAAACAATTATACATCAGGTAAAAACAATTGGCATATCTTTTTCTCCACCATTGAAAGAGGTTTTGTCCAAAATACCAATTTGATGATCTCAAGTTTCTTAAAGACTATTGGGAACTTCTGTGCTAAAACTGTTTTCTTTGACCTTCCTCCCCTTTTCCGATCTAAATGGTTTCCTTGAAAGGCCATCTGCGTCTCCATTTAAATGTCCACTTCGGTATGCAATATAAAAATTGTCATTGGCTGATGCCACCGCCCATCGCTGCCTTGTAGCATTCAAATTGGCTTTGGACATGACATGACATTGATCACTGTTCGTTATCTTCACCTTTTATATGTTAAAGGATTATTGTCTGTTACACCATGAAATTGATTCCCATAAAGATAATCATGTAATTTGTCATACAAAGCCCAACTTGAGTGCTAAAAACTCAAGCTTGTGTGCTGTATAGTTTCTCTTGCTTGGATGTAGATCCCTACTTGCATAGGCTATAACTCTCATTGTACCTCCTTGTTCCTGGTACAAGAACGTCCCTAAGACCATTAGAACTAGCACCTGTGTGTAGAATGAATGGTTTCCTGTAATCAGCCTATCCTAGAACTGGAGGGGATTTCAACTTCTCCTGAATTGTCTGGATAGCCTTTTCCTCTGAGTCAGTCCATCTCCACGGAACTGTAGTTGTTTACTTCTTAACAACCTTATTGTGACTAGCCTTTCTGACAGGGCTGGTCTCATGTAGTTGTTTTCTTCTTAACAACCTTGTTGTGACTAGCCTTTCTGACAGGACTGGTCTCATGCCCTTTCAAAAGATTGTGCAGTGGACATACATGTACAATTTTAGCAAAGTCATTTACAAATTTCATGTAGTACCTGATGAAACCAAGAAACTGTCTTAGCTCTTTTACTTTGTTGGGTGATGGCCATTCCATCACTGCCGAAACTTTTTCTAGATCTGTGGAAATTCCACCCTTTGATATGATATGTCCTAAATAAGTTACAGACTTCTTGAAAACTTCACATTTAGAGGGTTTTGATTTTAAACCATGCTCACCTAAACTGCTGAAGAAGAAAAAATTAAATTGATGTGTTGATCTACTGTGGAAAAGACGCTATAATAAATAGTTGTGGTAAAATATGAAAATAATACCATCTCTATTCCTCTCTTATCATGTACAGAAGAAACGCTGATGATTACGTCAAAAGGATGATACATCTGCTCAGACTGATTCTTCATATGGTTAAATTCAGGCATACAATGTATGATATCATATATAAATTTATTTCAATGTTATGGCTAGGAGGTATTCGCTACAACTGCAAATTAACTTCAATTTCACGGTTTTTGTGTACAGTGAAAATGGCGGCATGTTTACTGACATATGTGATCCTTTCCTCGTATTTATCAACCAATGGGAAGCTCTTATTTCCGTAATACCGATCCCATCCATCCAATGTCACAATTTAAAATTCAAACTGCTATACAACATATTCATTACAACATCTATGGACAAATTGTTTCCGATAGAGTTGTCCGAACTTTAAACTGTGAAAATTACAATTTTTTGATGGAAAGCAAAGTCAATTTCTCCTCTTTGGTTGGCTTACGATATTCTGACTGTTTCCTCTACGTGTCACATAAAAATTTTACGCGGGTAATTGTTATCTTTCTATCCCATCAACAAAGGCGAATGATGTGTTTATTATGGAAATGAATTTTGTCTTGTAAGCGTGATGAAGATAAAATTGCAACTTTAAATATTGATTGTATTTTAGATTAGAATTTGATCACAGATGTTTTGTTTGGTAAGAAAGGAATGCATGAAATATGAGATTTGGATGGTTTTCAGATTCCTGTTTGAATGAAAGGTGTTTAGAATTTTATATCATAGTATACTCATTATCCTATACTTTACTCCCTGTTCAACGTCGAAATGTTTGTCTTCTGAACTATTCTCTTTGAAACAAGATTTTCACTTTTTTTATGTGTCATTTTCCTTGATAATTTGTGCAATTGCAAATATTTATACTTAACAGTAACTTAATACCAGAGTCTAGTTCAAATTCAAACATGTATTCTTTGAAAATGACAACTTCCCATATGTATGTACATGTAGCGATTTTCCATTATCATCTGTCAGGATGTTTATGTTCTTCAACCTATTCGATAAGCGAAAATATTATGTTCTGCGTATGATCAGTCTTTTTTAAATAGAGCCAAGTTTACAAATATATTGATGTTACATGTGTTTCAACGCTCTCATTTAAAACCAGCATTTTGCAAATTCTATGATTCTTATGATGAACTTATTTGCAAATGAAACCCGCAATTTGGTCGAATGCTTTTTGACATAATCCATACCCATTGTTAGACCTTTCTTTAATTACATACTGATTTTGACTATGGATTACTCCGTTCACCCGATGAAGTGTGACCGGTCAACAGAGGATGCTTACTCCTTTTAGGTGCTTTCCCAGATATACTAAATCAAACTTCCACCTGTGGCTCATTCCTTTGTGTGATTTCTAGAGGAATCATCCGAGAAAGTGTTGATTGTATAATACTCCGCTTAACACTACTCGTTCTTCGAAACATTCGTGACTTTATCTACTGTTGTGCTTCATAGTACAACTTAACAACAGTGATAAAAACCTGGACGCACACATACGTAATAGTTACTAGACCGATAAGTATTTAAATTAACTAGCCCCCAAAGCACGTGCATACTCTTTACAACACACTAGCCCAAACTCATAAATTACTGGCCCCGAGCCATCAGGCTATCAATCATTTAGAGCCCTCTGTTCTTATAACAATGACACACTAGTCCTATTCTTATAACAGTTAGATGTGACAATACTCTTAGATATGACGCACTAGTTCCATTGTTATAGTGATACTGGATATGACACATAGCATTCATACGAGTCATTGTGATGTACGATGTTTGTGATAGTCGTTCAAATGCGATTTGCAAAGGTTAAGATCGTCAGTCGTAGAGCTGTATAAAGGTTAAGATCGTCAGTCGTAGAGCTGTATAAAGGTTAAGATCGTCAGTCGTAGAGCTGTATAAAGGTTAAGATCGTCAGTCGTAGAACTGTATAAAGGTTAAGATCGTCAGTCGTAGAGCTGTATAAAGGTTAAGATCGTCAGTCGTAGAACTGTATAAAGGTTAAGATCGTCAGTCGTAGAACTGTATAAAGGTTAAGATCGTCAGTCGTAGAGCTGTATAAAGGTTAAGATCGTCAGTCGTAGAGCTGTATAAAGGTTAAGATCGTCAGTCGTAGAACTGTATAAAGGTTAAGATCGTCAGTCGTAGAGCTGTATAAAGGTTAGAATGTTCAGTAACTAACACACAGTTTAATTAAAATTTTATTCAATAAGTAAAATATTGAAGATCAAATGAATGTACTGACAATTTCACTAGTATTTATTTCATTTAGTGAAATATTGAAGATCTAACTAATCACAGTTTAATCAGTATTTAGTTCGTGCAGTGCGTTTCAAAAACAACATGTATCCCTGCCTTCCGTCGATGATTACCTGAAGAGCCCGTGTTTACATGTTTACATGTTTGACAAATCAGATAGGATTAACATCTGATGACTAACTTATTCTTCATCCAGTTTCTACGTCAGCGTCTCTAATAGGATGATTCATGTTTACAGGTGCTCTATGAGAAAACTAATGATTCATGTTTACAGGTGTTCCATGAGAAAACTAATGATTCATGTTTACAGGTGTTCCATGAGAAAACTAATGATTCATGTTTACAGGTGTTCCATGAGAAAACTAATGATTCATGTTTACAGGTGTTCCATGAGAAAACTAATGATTCATGTTTACAGGTGTTCCATGAGAAAACTAATGATTCATGTTTACAGGTGTTCCATGAGAAAACTAATGATTCATGTTTACAGGTGTTCCATGAGAAAACTAATGATTCATGTTTACAGGTGTTCCATGAGAAAACTAATGATTCATGTTTACAGGTGTTCTATGAGAAAACTAATGATTCATGGTTTAGTTTTCTTTGCTATGCAAGGTGAAGATAACGAACAATGATCAATCTCATAACTCCTATAAGCAATACAAAATAGATAGTTGGGCAAACACGGACCCCTGGACACACCAGAGGTGGGATCAGGTGCCTAGGAGGAGTAAGCATCCCCTGTTGACCGGTCACACCTGCTATATCAGTCGATTATTTTCTTATTCATTAATGACAAATTGATTTCAAGTATATGATTGGTCAAAAATTAAAAGCGTATCCAAACTCGATAACGACACTGTACAAAATAGGCTAGTATATATTTAATATTCTTGAAGGAACTCACAGGATACCAAGGCTTCGTAATTAAATGCAGTTCTTGATCAAATTTTTGTACGATAAACTGAGTTCCATTGGTATAGAATAACTATTCATTTCTAGAATATATCAAAAATATTTCTTGTTCCTTTTTCATGAATATCTTAATCACTTTGTTGAATCAAAATTAGAAATAAAAACTTTTATCCTGGGTAAATCGATGAATTGATTCATCTGGTGAACGAAAGATGATTACATCACACAGTAATCTTGTTCGCAAGTATATATGTATACATATGATTCATCAGCAAAGAAAACTAAACGATGAATCATTCGTTCTCTCATAGAGCACCTGTAAACATGAATCATTCGTTCTCTCATAGAGCACCTGTAAACATGAATAATTCGTTCTCTCATAGAGCACCTGTAAACATGAATCATTCGTTCTCTCATAGAGCACCTGTAAACATGAATCATTCGTTCTCTCATAGAGCACCTGTAAACATGAATCATTCGCTTTCTCATAGAGCACCTGTAAACATGAATCATTCGTTTTCTCATAGAGCACCTGTAAACATGAATCCTATTAGAGACGCTGGCGTAGAAGCCCATGAAATCTGCAATAATTATGAAAAAAAAAGTAAATAACCTACAAATGAATGGTTTCTGGTTTAGAAATACATTTCAGTTTTGAAATATATAGAGGTGCGACACCTCACGAAAAAATGAGATTTATTTCTTAAATTTACTTTCTACTTTCATTTCTGTCGGAGAATACATGAAACATTCCATCGTACATCATGAGTATATTTAAATCTTCTTTAATGGATTTTTTGGCCCATTTCTAAAATTGAAACTTTGATTTATAGCAGTAGAATAGATTATACTGCCTACGCAACTACAAAAATGTACGACTATGTTCGATCATGCACGTTATGAAAACGTGCTTTCATTTTACTCCTACACATTTCAAATATACATAATTGTGTCGGGTAATATTTCTAAGTTACTAAGTGATTGAACATATATAACAATTACAATATGACAATATACATTTATTGCATGATAATGAGGGATATATGAAGACAATTCACCCAAGAAAAAATTCCCCGAAGAAAACGCATATATATCATATATCCTTCGCGAATAAATTGTTTATTATTCCGAAACCAGGGGCAGATCCAGGAATTGCGGTTACGGGGGCGCCACCTCTGAGGCAGGGGGTCTGGGGGTCGCCTGGAGGGCCCCAGTGGGTCCAGGGCGAAGCCCTGGTGGGGGTCCGGGGGGCGAAGCCCCTGGAAGCTCCTAGATTTTACAGATTTTATAGAGTTTGAAATATGTTTCCTATTTAGTCATTTGTACTATTTTCTATCATTTTTTATAAGGTGAAATTAATAAAATTACGCAAACTTAAAGGGATTTTGGAAAAAATTAAGTTCTCCCAATAAAGTAATTCAAGAAATCAAAAGATTTTGTCATTTATCTCTCCGGCAGTGGAAGAAATTATTGCTTCTTTTATCGTTTAGTACATTTTTCTAAACAAGATACCACGATTTACATTAAATTTGAAAATTTTAGCGCCCCCCCCCCCTTAAATCCGCCACTGGAAACAATAGTGGCGTCGGTGGCCTAGTGGTTAGGCCGTCAGACTCGACCGAAAGGGTTCGAATCCTGGCCGCGGCAGGGCCGACGTTGTGTCCTTCGGAAATGCACTTTATATGAATTTCCTCACTCCACACCAAGTGTAAAAGGGGGTACCTGGCTATAGACATGCAGTGAAAAGATATTGTTAGAATGTTAGTGTTCTAGCGCTTGTAATGGCAGCTTGCACTGTATGCTTCATAGGAGGCTGAGGAAGTTCTAGATTGGTCTGCCGGGGTAATAATGCATTGTAAAGCTGCTTTGAGCAGCATACGCTGAAAAAAGCGCTATATAAAACCAATTATTATTATTATTATTATAAACAAAGCAAGACTACAAAAATCAATTTGAAATTTGAGTCCGCTCATCTTACATTGTATTTTTAACACCGCGTCGTCAACGTATTAGAAGGTACAAACAACGAAATACAATGATATGATCACCCGTTTTTGTATTTCCATTCTCCATGAATGCTGACTTGCTTGCCTTTTCTATCAACCAAAACCAAGCGATTTAACTGTGTATCAGAAACCTGCATATTTTATGCCTTTCGAACTATGAAAGTACAATGACTTGGACTTATTGTCACGTCATACGGAAATATATGGGGTCCTTGAAAAAATCATATTATGCCTCGCCCAATATGTTATTTTTTCAAGGACCACGTTTATTTCCGTATTACCCCTTTAAGTGTCCACATAACGAATTTATTCTGTCGATGATTTTATGTATACATTAAAGGCATATTAACATTATTCATTACTGATGCTTTTCTAATGTACATGTCACATGTACAGCTGTCATTATAAATGAATGCAAAGTATGTATTCTTCAGATAATTTATCAAAAGTTCAACAATGAAAAAAGTGGCTGTAACATTTAAACCATCAACAACGGGATAAAAACAAATTTTTCTGCAAACTGTCAATTCAAAAATGATATGCGCTGACTCCAGTGACGGGGTATTATTAGTTACCTAGTCATCTAGTGACCTGGTACGGGATGATACCAGGTCACTAAGTTCTATACCGGGCGAGGCGAAACCGAGCCCGGTATAAAACTTAGTGACCTGGTGTCATCCCGTACCAGGTCACTAGATGGCTAGGTAACGAATTTACCCCACCGATGACCTATTATGATAAGATGCATGAGGCTATTGCGTACCAGAACTACAGACAACACCGTACCATAAATGTTTCTTGTTCAAAGACTACTGTATTTAAACAAATTTTTGCTTGGACAAACATACCATTATACGTATACATCATACCATTATATGTATACATCAGAGCAAATATACCCAGTGTGATTATCAATAATTTCTTCTTTTTTTCGATCTCGTCTGCTGCCAAACTTGCAAACCGTTTGGCCGCCATTGTTGTTGACAAATGCAACAAGAAAGATAACTCGCAAGGAAGCCTGGTATAAATTTTGACGGTGACATGGGATAGTTCTAATCAAACTCCCAGTCGAGGCCTCATTACGTCACCTACGAATAGAGCAAACGAACTCTGGTGGGAGTTTGGGGATAGAATATCCCACGTCTTCACGTGACCGTAATGAGCCAATCACTATTAAGGATCTCCCAACTAACTCGTCAAAGGTGGAGTAAATGTATTTTCATGACGTCATAGTACACATGTGGTCAGTAAACCACGTGGAAGGGGCATACTGAAAATATCAGGTTAGTAAGAGACATTAACATCGTTGTATATTGTATTGGTTTTAGCCAATGAAATTCTAAAAATTTTATCAGATGCAGGATAAATATAAATATGTATATATATTACACAAACACCCACATGGAGAAATCCGCACACATACAATATCGACCTGTTGTCCTATACACAACTACACAATGAATATCAGCTAAATTGATGTTAGAACACACACAGAAAGTCAGCAAATACATTCTTGCCTGATGTCATGCAATTTCTGGATTCACCACTGGGCATGCATGGCAGGATGTTAGTGTATCTCTGACACTTTCTCCATCACAATCTTGGTCTTCAAAAACAACTAAATTTCAAAGTATATAATTTTATGTGTATTTTTATTAAGGAAATTGGCTGTACAAATATATACATGAGTGTATGCATTCAGACAACTGACAGTTGACAGTTACAATGAAATCTAATGTTAAGAAATTGAGACTCTAATTTAGATAAAAAGACTGAATTCTATTCTTCCAGTTTTAGATAAAATAATATGAGGCTCATGGGGCCACAACACTCACCTGAGTCATATTAGCCTTACTTGAAATTTTTTTTTTCTATATTTATGCATTATGTAATTAAAATTTGACCCCCAATTCTAGCTGCACCCTAACACAATGGTCCCTAATTTAAAAAGAAAATGAATCCACACAACTTAGGAATGTTTGCATATTAATATGATTTAGTGTAGCCTTGCAACTTTTGAAAAGAATCTTTAAAACTTTCCTATTTTCATTTAAATATATCCCTATTTTAGTCTTGCCATAGCCTCAGGAACCTTGATTTTATCAAATATAAATCTGCATTACATCAGAATTTTTGCAAGTTAGTATGACTAATCATGGTCAGGGGTTTTTGACAAGATTTTTAAAGATTCTCTATTCCAAAGCAGATCCCTATTGTGGCCCCAGTATACCTCTCAAGACCATAATTTATGCAAATTTGAATTAATGTACTACCTCTTATTGAGTGCTTACTACTCAGCACCCTGCTGTTATTGAGATAAAAGTCATATAATTTCGAATCAGTACTGTGGCCCAAACCTACTCCTAGAGCATTGAATTGATCAAAACTAAAATCTGTTCTTTCTGAGACCCCCCCCCCCCCCCCCCCCCCCCCCCCCCCGGTCATAATTTGGAAGAAATTTTAATCTGCACTACTTCAGGATATCTGCATATCAATATACGACTATACATACATATTTCCTATACATACATACATATTGCCCTCAGGCCCCAGGTTGTAACTGTCTGAATAATAAATGATTTCAGAAACAGTGTGAACTTTGGTTAACAAAGTGTACTAATGATTAGTATTGTATGGAATTTTTTTTCAATGACAGCCTACTGATGTATTGAACAACTACATTTTTGTAGAAATATAAATCCACTTAATCACATTGAATTGCATAATGCATAGAGATGACCACTTTGTTAACCAATGTGTCGGACAGAGATCGATTCTGAAATAGCTAGCATTATACACTCTGTTGTGTCTTATTCACTTGGCACATGGTGCCTACATATATAACATTGTCACAGACAATATACTGTAAAACTACATGATATAGAGTAAAAATGGGATCGTCACTGACGATAACTAAACTTGTACTTTAAAATAACATACATTGTAAATAAAATTGAATGTCACAGATAATTTGAAAGACTTAGTATTTAAGTTTCCCCTCCAGTGTCGCAAGTTTACAAAACTAATTGGTCCAAAATGTTACAGTGGTGATCTGAAGCTAGGGATGCTAGGAAGGCCTCTGGTCCTCTGTTACAGACTGACTCCAGCAGCTATAGGGTGACACACCACCAAACAGGTCATCTTTGTGTGACACCTGAAAAATATATCAAAGCTGTATTTATCTCCAAATGTGTACATGAATCTATATATGTTCATTTTATAGGTGTAGGGTAGATCACATAGGTCATTTGGATAGCAATTTGTCTTAAAATGGATTATTGAAAAGATTCTGTAAAGTTCCATATTAAGTTATAGAAATTTAGTCCTTATAACTTGTAGCAGGTCTAGTGTTTGTGTAGCAGGTCTAGTGTTTGTATAGTCTGTGTAACAGGTCTAGTGTTTGTATAGTCTGTGTAGTTGGTCTAGTGTTTGTATAGTCTGTGTAGCAGGTCTAGTGTTTGTATAGTCTGTGTAACAGGTCTAGTGTTTGTATAGTCTGTGTAACAGATCTAGTGTTTGTATAGTCTGTGTAGTTGGTCTAGTGTTTGTATAGTCAGTGTAACAGGTCTAGTGTTTGTATAGTCAGTGTAACAGATATAGCAGATGTAGCAGATATAGTGTTTGTAACAGGTCTAGTGTTTGTATAGTCTGTGTAACAGATCTAGTGTTTGTGTAGTCTGTATAGCAGGTCTAGTGTTTGTGTAGTCTGGCTAGCAGGTCTAGTGTTTGCATAGTCTGTGTAACAGGTCTAGTGTTTGCATAGTCTGTGTAACAGGTCTAGGGTTTGTGTAGTCTGTGTAGCAGGTCTACTGTTTGTGTAACAGGTCTAGTGTTTGCGTAGTCTGTGTAGCAGGTCTACTGTTTGTGTAACAGGTCTAGTGTTTGTATAGTCAGTGTAACAGGTCTAGTGTTTGTATAGTCGGTGTAACAGATATAGCAGATATAGTGTTTGTAACAGGTCTAGTGTTTGTATAGTCTGGGTAGCAGGTCTAGTGTTTGCATAGTCTGTGTAACAGGTCTAGTGTTTGTGTAGTCTGTGTAGCAGGTCTAGTGTTTGTATAGTCTGTGTAGCAGGTCTAATGTTTGTATAGTCTGTGTAACAGGTCTAGTGTTTGTGTAATCTGTGTAACAGACCTAGTGTTTGTATAGTCAGTGTAACAGGTCTAGTGTTTGTATAGTCTGTGTAACAGATCTAGTGTTTGTATAGTCTGTGTAACAGATATAGCAGATATAGCAGATGTAGCAGATATAGTGTTTGTAACAGGTCTAGTGTTGTGTAGTCTGTGTAACAGGTCTAGTGTTTGTATATTCTGTGTAACAGGTCTAGTGTTTGTATAGTCGGTGTAACAGGTCTAATGTTTGTATAGTCTGTGTAACAGGTCTAGTGTTTGTGTAATCTGTGTAGCAGACCTAGTGTTTGTATAGTCAGTGTAACAGGTTTATTGTTTGCATAGTCTGTTTAGCAGGTCTAGTGTTTGTGTAGTCTGTGTAGCAGGTCTAGTGTTTGTATAGTCTGTGTAGCAGGTCTAGTGTTTGTATAGTCAGTGTAACAAGTCTAGTGTTTGTATAGTCTGTGTAACAGGTCTAGTGTTTGTATAGTCTGTGTAGCAGGTCTAGTATTTGTATAGTCAGTGTAACAGGTCTAGTGTTTGTATAGTCAGTGTAACAGGTCTAGTGTTGTGTAGTCTGTGTAACAGGTCTAGTGTTTGTATAGTCAGTGTAACAGGTCTAGTGTTTGTATAGTCGGTGTAGCATATCTAGTGTTTGTATAGTCTGTGTAACAGGTCTAGTGTTTGTATAGTCTGTGTAACAGGTCTAGTGTTTGTATAGTCTGTGTGACAGCTCTAGTGTTTGTATAGTCTGTGTGACAGCTCTAGTGTTTGTATAGTCAGTGTGACAGGTCTAGTGTTTGTATAGTCTGTATAACAGATCTAGTGTTTGCATAGTCTGTGTAGGATGTCTAGTGTTTGTATAGTCTGTGTAGCAGGTCTAGTGTTTGTATAGTCAGTGTAACAGGTCTAGTGTTTGTATAGTCTGTGTAGTTGGTCTAGTGTTTGTATAGTCAGTGTAGTACTTCTAGTGTTTGTGTAACATGTCTAGTGTTTGAATAGTCTGTGCAACAGGTCTAGTGTTTGTATAGTCTGTGTAACAGGTCTAGTGTTTGTGTAGTCTGGGTAGCAGGTCTAGTGTTTGTATAGTCTGTGTAACAGGTCTAGTGTTTGTGTAGTCTGGGTAGCAGGTCTAGAGTTTGTATAGTCTGGGTAGCAGGTCTAGTGTTTGTATAGTCTGTGTAACAGGTCTAGTGTTTGTATAGTCTGTGTAGCAGGTCTAGTGTTTGTGTAGCAGGTCTAGTGTTTGTATAGTCTGTGTAGCAGGTCTAGTGTTTGTATAGTCTGTGTGACAGCTCTAGTGTTTGTATAGTCTGTGTGACAGCTCTAGTGTTTGTATAGTCAGTGTGACAGGTCTAGTGTTTGTATAGTCTGTGTAACAGATCTAGTGTTTGTATAGTCTGTGTAGGATGTCTAGTGTTTGTGTAGTCTGTGTAGCAGGTCTAGTGTTTGCATAGTCAGTGTAGCAGGTCCAGTGTTTGTATAGTCTGTGTAGCAGGTCTAGTGTTTGTATAGTCAGTGTAACAGGTCTAGTGTTTGTATAGTCAGTGTAACAGGTCTAGTGTTTGTGTAGTCTGTGTAACAGGTCTAGTGTTTGTATAGTCTGCACTTCGTATTGTGTTTGTTTTTCTTTTATTTCATATTGGCCACTTTAAATAGACTAATTACACTATGATTGAAGACTTTAAAAGATACTTAGTAGAAATGAAAATTAGGTTAATAACACTTTTCAAATTTAATTACTTGAATTTGTAGTATACTAGTAATAATGACAAATAGACACTCTTGAAGAATAGAATTTAGCCTATAGACTATAAGGAATTCTCCAATCTAATTAAAATCAGACTTCTTAGATCCGCACCGTATACTATGCATAAGTAGATCTGACATAACCCGATTAGGGGTCATGTTCAGATGAACTTTATGTCAACCAATCAGCTCGTTGGCTTTGAAATCGTCGGTGTTCACAATTCCACGGAAAATGGCTGCGATTGTTTGGTTTGAAAGAAAACACATCGCAGCTACATGCGACGTCACAATGCACCGTTTACGTCGACTGGCGTTATATTCCTCGAGTTATTTAAGTAATTCATCTTGAAAACTATTCAAATCGTACCCATCCCTATTCATACATAAATCGGAATTCACAATTAATTTAGTTTGCGTGTATTTCATATCATACGTTTTGTTGTTTGTATGAACGGAATAGATTAGGCATTATTGCGAAAGTTTAAAATTCGTTATGCAAGAATATACAATTTTACAGTGTGGAATAAACTTCGTGGGAGAAAGATTACAGCAATTTGTTTACGAATTGCCAGGAACCGCCTAAATAGCCATTATTGTCTGTATGACGCAATTTGACTGGCTGATAGTTCTCATGAATATTCCAAGTGAAAGGTCATGCGGACATGACCCCCTATGGGTTTATGTCAGATCCTATTATAGCGATTGTGAGTGTATTCTAAGATCTGATTTTAATTAGATTGAGGAATTCTCCAAACCCAAATATACTATAATATCATTAATTTAGTGAGTAAAAAGGTAGAAGATGTAGGAACAAAACAGAGGAACAAAATCTGATTCCATCTAGTACATATGTATAGGAAGAATGGAAGGAGAAGTGTAGCTAGCATGGTCCGCTGTCTCACTTCCACAAATTGTTTGCTGAAGTCTTTACATACTAGTTGGGACAATAGAAATTGTCATTATAGCTATTGGCCAAAAGATAAAATTGCTGTGTACAAATACAATAGGCAAATAATCGCAGAATCGCAGTTTAGCAATAAAAGTAAAAGATGAACCAAAACTGCCACAAACTAAAGTGGAAATTTCAGGTGTTGAAAATTCATTGTTATGTATTAACAGATAGACCTGTGTCTTACCGAATCACATGCCCCTTTTCTTGGTCTTTTAGCCAAAGATGTTTGAAGAGGTCGTGATGTCAGTGCTGAGGTACATGTAGGATTACCACCACCCATTGAGGCGACTGGAGGTGTTTCTCCGTGTGAGGGTATATCCACCTCTATTAGCGGGGCCCAGCCTTTTGGAGCAGTTCTTGGGATATAGACCTGTGTTTACAATTTTTTTTTTGATAAATGCAGTCTACAAAACAAGATTTGCAATACTTTTAACATTTAAACTTCTGACGCTTTACTTTGTACCTTAAATTCCCATGCACTAATGCCAAGATAGGTATACACCTACCTGGTAATCTTGTAGATCTGGGGATATATTTGCATTGTAAAATTGTTTTAAATCATTGTTACTTAGATACGGTATCAGGTATTTCCCACATATATACTTACTGTTTCACTGGCAGAGATGGCTTGAGGTTTCTCTGCCATTCTTGTGATCATCGAAGTTGATGTAGACACATGACCTAGGTCTTGATCAGATGAGGTAGCTCTAGGAGAGGATGGAGGACTGTCCAGATAGCTGGTCAAGCCCAGGTCCTCCAGAGTTGGTGTTGGGTGATACTGTAGTGTGATGTACTCTGTAGGAGCATACCTGTTAATGGGCTTGACCTGGGGCTGAAATAAATCATGATGTACAAGACTCAATATACAAATGCATATAGCTATCAAACGTAAATGCATCAAAAATAAAAAATAAGTTCCTAACAAGAAAATGTTTCAGAAACATGTGCTAAGTACTATGTTTGATGTCAGACAGAAAGGGTTCTCAAGATATTGAACAAACAATATCTTCCTATTTCCAAAGTGGATTGACCCTTAACCTTTGATCTCAAAATTTATAGGAGGTCTTCTACTCCATAATGTTCCAGTGTAACAAGTTTGATGTGCCAAGCAAAGGGTTCTTAAGATATTGAGTGGGCAAGACTTGGTCTACAGACCGATCGACATGTATAAAACAATATCATCCCTCTTTTTCAAAGGTGGGAGGGGAAATAAAAATAAAAATGGGCCCATGGGCCTTGATGGTTACCTGAGTATGCACATTTACTCTGGGGGACAGAATACATGAAATTCAGTTTTTGTTTCCCTTCACCCATAAATCTTATATACCATTATATATTGGTTGAAATTAGGTCAGCTGTTCCAGAGAAGATGAAAATGTTAAAAGGACTCAGGTGACCTAAATAGGACTGGATGCCCTTTTACTTTCAAAGGCCCAATTTTTGTCTTTTTCATTTTTTTTAATTTGGTGGTGGGGGTGAACATGTTGAATGTAAATTTATGAAAGAAAATAATACTAAATTCTTTATAAATTGTCTGAATTGATAATTTTTCTCGAATGAGTTTTTAAAGCAAGTAAAGAACCATTTCATGTTGATATGTAACAATCATCCTATCAAAGGGCTTGCTGTCATGTAATGTTCCATTTTTTCCTTCTGTCTTTACCTCTTTTTTCACCACTCCCTGCTGTGGGGGAGCTGGCCGAGCCCGCTGTCTGGTGTCCACTCTCTCTGACCCAGTCCTGGGATGAGGATGAGTATGGTGAACAGCTTGATGATTGTACAAGGGACCAGAATTGACCTCAGATCTTCCATACGTATGGTGCATGTACCCATGTGGATAATGTTGAGGCTGGTACTTGGGGCCACCATTTACGACCTCTTTCTTTTGATCACGACAATGCTGACGGTGATCATGAGGACGATTATATTGTTTTTCATAGACAGCAGCTGTTGCTACAGACTCAGATATTCCAGTGTTTCTGAATTGCCTGACAGTCTGCTGGGGCTGAGACTAAAGAAGACAAAAGCATGTAATAAGAACAATAACTGCATTAATTAGATTTCAAGAGTAAATCAGAGGCGGATCCAGCAATTTGGAAAAGAAGGGGGAAAGGGGGGGGGGGGGTCCAGAGATCTAAAAACTGCACTAGATCATATCCAATATGCGACTTCCAAGATATCAGTTCTTCTGTGATAGCGGTACGTTCAGTGTTCTGTTGAACGCTTGGGTGCATGGGTACAAGATGTATACATATACTATAGACTGTCTATGTAAATACGGGTAACACGTGTATAAGTGTAAATTTTGTTTGTATCAGCCATTGGTATACATTAAACTGACCATATCAAGAATAATATGTTTTACGGCGTGACCGTGTTTGAGGGCGAAGCAAAAAAGTTTTGGCATTAATATCTATATCCAAAACAGGACACAAATAACCCGAAGTTATCACGAGGACAGAGCTGTATCAAAGCATTATAATTTTTGGACATTTGATCCACCTATATATTGAACGCGGGAAATATAACGCAATCGATGTAAACAGTACATTGTGACGTCATATTCAGCGTACGTCGTTATTTAGCAAATTTACAAACATAGTGTTTGAACCACAACAAAAAACATGGCGTTAATCGTGGAGTGATTATATATGATTAAGAAAATAAGATTTACAGGTTTTTACGGATTTTATGTAACATCTCAGAACGACGTGAACTAAGGTAGACGAGATTCAAAATGGAGGAATACATATCCACGCGCTAATATTCGAATCGACGCCATTGGTACCAAACTTTTCAAGTTCCATAGATATGTTTTAATTTTTCATTATTTTCCTTTTAAACATGTATATACGTGTTACCTATAGGGAGAGCTCCGCTCTCACGGCCCTTCGGACCGTGAGAGGGCTTCGCCCTCTATTATTTGAATGAATTAAGTTATTAAATTAAATATGAAATTATTTTTCATTTCCCCTTCTGCACGAGTGATATTTTAATCAAAGTAAAATGGTGATTATCGATTTTTGTTTGAGCTTTTTTATTATTAAATAAATTTACTAATATTGTGTGTCCCTGCAATTTGGGTGGTTGCATGATGTCTGATAATCGGCCTTTAGGCAATATGAAGGCAACGATAAGCATTTGTACCCACCACGTGTGGACGATAGCATGTTTTGCGTCTCACAGTGCGTAAGAGTTCCACAAAGGAAAAGAACTATTGGTCAACTCGGAAATTGCAGGTTAATTTAATAAATGCTAGCTAATAAGAGACTTGTAATTTGTAGATGAAAAAATAATTGCCTAAAATTTAACACTACATATATAATGTTTAAAACAAGAGGCCTATGGGCCAAATCACTCACCTGAGCAGCAATTCCTAGCAATAAAAAACTATCAGTATACAAGAAGCTTGGTGCAGAAAAAACTTTTCAAAGGAAACGACTAAAAATTCATTAATTATCAAACTTAATTATTAAATTTTGCTTCAAATTCATTAATTATCACATGCTCTTCTACAAGAGTATAGCCTTTCATATCAACAAATTTCAACTAAGGGTGATTTATTTGTGCCAAGTTTGGTTCTTTATACATTTGCATGTAAAACTTTGATCCCCTATTGTGGCCCCACCCAGTGATCATGATTTTTACAAACTTGAATCTCCACTTTGTCAGGAAGCTTTCATGTAAATTTCAGCTTTTTGGCCCAGTGGTTCTTGAGAAGATCTTTAAATGACCCCATCCGATCTTTGCAATTATCTCCCCTTCCAAGGGGAAATGGCCCTTCATTTGAACAAACTTGAATTCTCTTTACCTATATATAAGGATGGTTTCTATCAAGTTTGATTGAAATTGGTTAAGTGGTTCTTGAGAAGAACAATATCCTATATACATTAACAGCATGTAAAACTTTGATCCCCTAATGTGGCCCCACCCTACCCTCGGGGGCCATGATCTGAGCAAAGTTGAATCAACTCTATATCATAAAGCTTTCAGGTAAATTTCCACTCTTCTGGCTCAGTGGTTCTTGAAAAGATCTTTTGAGATTTTCTTTATATATTTGCATGTAAAACTGCGATTCCCTATTGTGGACCCAACATACCCTCAGGGGGTCATGATTTTTCCACTATGTCGAAAAGCATTCATGTAAATTTCAGCTTTTCTGGTTCAGTCGTTCTTGAGAAGAAAATTGTTAATGACCACATCCTATTTTTGCGTTTTTGTGATTATCTCCCCTTTGAAGGGGGATGGCCCTTTATTTGAAGAAACTTGAATCCCTTTCACCCAAGGATGCTTTGTGCCAAGTTTGGTTGAAATTGGCCCGGTGGTTCTGGAGAATAAGATGAAAATGTGAAAAGTTTACGCCGCGATGATGCCAACAGAAAACGGACAAATTTTCATCAGAAAAGCTCACCTGAGGTGAGCTAAAAGCCTTATAGATGTCTCAGATAAATGGGGAGGTTCCAACCCCCCAACCCCACCCCAGAACACCATCCCCGTTTCTGGATCCGCCAATGTGAAGTAAACTACATTCTGTTTACATACCCACTTAGACACCACTCTGTCTTGTCCGTGAGTGGGCCTGCAGTTTGGTACTGCGCGTTTTCTTGGTTGCTCAGACTGTAAAACAAGTGAAATCTCAAATCTTTCATAATATTTTCAGTTATGAAAATACAGCATTTGATATTTCATTGGTTGAGGAGGAATAACACACTAGGGAAAACTGATATACATGTAGATGGAAAGTAGGAGACATCCTTGGAAGTTGAACAATATGTTAACTCACTGTGATACATGTATTTCACAAGGCGGCTTGAATTTAAAAGGGCAAGTATTTCAAATACATGTACCAATACCTCGAACACCATGGATATATGTTGAAGTGATTCAAAAGTCTCAACCACTTATTCTTTAAGAATTTTACCCTTAATATCTCGAATCCTCGAAGTTTATTCTCAGTCAAATTGAGTTCGAGATAATGAGGTTTGACTGTATATACATGTATGAATTTTTATTTCAATAGGAAGTCTGCCATTACAACAGTGTGTTGTTCCTCTTTAACTTATAACATATATCAATAAAAAAAAAAAAACTAAGGAAACATTTATAGACTAGAGACCAAAGTGATGAAGGGGAAGTATGGACAATTTGACTTACTTTTCAGATATACACAGTGTAAAGTAAAACAAAAACTGAGACCTCCTCAGACTGCCCAGAAGTGTAGGACGTGGCCAAAATGTCCAGTCCCAGCCTCTTGTAGAATTCTGAGGCATCTTCCGGGGCAGGGCAGGCAACATCTTCTCTCTTCTGTAATACAAAAACATTATAGGTTTATAGACCTGTACATGTATTTATATTCAGATTAAAATGTACATCAGTAATGCATGCACTTTTATTAGCATGCTTAATAATGTTAAACTCTGCTTGAACATCATTAATGAAATTAGTGGGATATATAGAGGTACCCTATACCTTATAACGGCACTCTCAATTCCCCCTCCCCCCCCCCCCCCCCCCCCCCCCCCCCCCCCCCCCCCCCGTTTTGCTCTGTTGTATTTATCCGGTTTCTTTCACTATTTTTATTTGATATCAATTTTTTTCTTCTCTTTTTTATGTCCCTTAGTTCCCATTAACCACCCCCCCACATTTCTCTCTTGTTAGCTTATCATTCATGAATATCCAGAACTCATACTCCTTATATTAACATTATACTCTGAATGATATATCATCCTTTTACTTCATATAGATCTACATTGTAATTTCTTATGTACATCATTATGTGGACTTTACCTTGTACACTGTACCTTAAAGGAGAAGGCTAGCTTATACACAGGCATTGCCTGCTGCCTAATCCTTATTATGTTATTCATAATAAGATATTTTTAAAATCATATAGGGGTACCCATGAAAATTGACATCCCTTAGGAAGAATTTTGATTTTGAGAAAAATAAGTCAATGAAGATAAAATGAATAATAAATTGACAATCAGATTGAACATTGTAAAGCCATCATACAAGTTTATCTTCAACTAACACATGGTAGTGGACAGTTAGCAACACAAAGTCATTTTTCATAAATATCCTTAGAATCAATATAGTATTGTTATCAACTCCATTTAGAACAGCATTGTGGCAAGTCCAAAGTATGAACATACGTTCCAAAATTGTTATGTCACTTTCGACAATTCAATCTAAAGCTGGACCTGTTAAATGATTCATTCTTAGAAAGATCAAACAGCAGGCAAAATCTTATACACTGTAGTGAACATACAGTATAATCGCAATTAAAAGTTCCAGAAGAACTTCGGCTGTCTGCAACTGGCTTTGCATTATACAGCCTAACAGGGGCCTACTTGTGAGTTGACCATCCTTTTCAAAATCTCAGCACAATTCTAGGTCTAATATTCATTACCCTCTTATTCATGTGTTGCATCATTTTCTAACTGTGTCGGTCGCTTTCTTTTTCTGATTGAAAAGAAAGTGTTAGCCTAACTCAGGCACGTCTTGTCTCTTCGGTTACCGCCGTCAATTTGAGCCGTAACCACAACAGAACCATCCAAGCAACGGATGTCGTCATTGACAACGAACATTGAAAAAAAACAACAACAACAAAACCACCAAGTACCATTTAAATAAACGCTGAGGCGCTACTAACGTTTACTACATTTTAGGACAAATACTAATAGTGATACTAATAAGACTTATACTAATTCGTGAAGATGTTTAGGCATTGGAGAAGTTGAACCTAGATCAGTAGATAGGCCTATAGCCTACGAGTACCGAATTCTGATATTTTACCAATAGACCTTGACCTACCTAAGTTAAACCGTGGTCGTAAGAGCCGAATTATAAACATAATCCTCCATCCATAAACTAAATATCCAGGCAAACTTTACACATTCAATCAAATGTCACGTCTTCAACTCAATTTTTTTTTTTAGGAGGACGCCGTGACGTGTCGTTGCTAACGAATGACATTTCGCGGAATTTCACGAAGCAAGAATAATGTTACTGAATCGATCTAATCAGAACAGTACCGAATGTCAATGTTGGACTGGTCTAATATTGTGCTGTTTTAATATGCTTGGCTATGGGAGACCCCCCCCCCCCCAAATAAAGAGGTCAGACTGTAGGACGGGCCGAGCTAGGCGTAGCACAGACACTCGATCGACGTTTTAAATATCTAGGCCTATACTAAAAAAGTCTTCCTATAAACAAATATTCAAAATATTTTTTTTTTATCATGGATATTTCAATAACGTATAGTGCCTTTGCAATGAGGTCTGTGTGTTGCAGTCTTCTTTATAAGAGATCGGGCCTAGATTAATTCTGTACATAATGTGTCAGTAAACTATCAAGATTAATTACCCTCTTATCAGGGCCGTAAGTAGGGTTCTAAATCAGGGGAGGCAGGGGATTGGGGGCCGCCGATTGACTTTACGACTGAAAATGACACTTTTTAAATCCCAATTTATCATGTTTGTGTTTCATTTGTACTATGTAAAGAATCGTAATATGGTGTCAAAGACAAAGGTGCTTGTCTTCATTTTAAACATATATCCTATAATATAACATTTATATAATTTTATTTTCTTTTTTGCCAAAAAATCAGACGAGGCAGTTGCCTCGTCTGCCTCATCGGCAGTTACGGCCCTGCTTATAAGAGACTCCGTTCATCTCTGTGATTTAAATCGTAGATATTTCAAAAAAAGATATTCGCTTGCCCAAAACCACGTCTTGTCTCTTCGACCTCACAGTAACCAAAACACGAAAACAAGCGTCATACGACAAGCGTCATCATGTATGACGACATAATGGTTTCAACGTAAGACAAGTAAGTACAGGGACGGATCCAGGGGTACGTATACTGACACTTTTCATAGATCGCAATCTGATTAAAATACAGATCTCTCAAATAGCAAACAGTTATATTGTTTTTAATGTCACTCTCGGGAATCTTTCACTCACATGGAAACGTCACCATTGCCGGTGAAGGGCTACAAAATTTAGGCCTATGCTCGGCGCTTACAGCCTTGGAGTAATCCGAGATTCCTCTGACTCTTACCCCCGCTTTTATATTTGACATGTGCGGGGAAGAGTCAGAGCGGACTCCATATTGAAAAGTGGGAATTCAGCGACACCAGCTGGTGTCGCTGCTTTACCTACCTCTTACAACTTTATTTCGCGGACCCATCTTCCAAGACGAGAGGATTCAGTTATCGGAAGATTATTCTACAAATACATCATGATTAATACGATGCTATCGCCGTTTAAACGATGGAATTTTGTGTTTACATGTGCTGACGTCATGCGCAAAGAAATCAAATGGCGAGGCGGCGACCTAATTCAAGTGATGCTCCATTTGTCGGTGTTAGGGCCGTTTAAACGGCGATAGCGTCGTATTAATCATGATGTATTTGTAGAATAATCTTCCGATAACTGAATCCTCGCGTCTTGGAAGATGGGTCCGCGAAATAAAGTTGTAAGAGGTAGGTAAAGCAGCGACACCAGCTGGTGTCGCTGAATTCCCACTTTTCAATATGGAGTCCGCTCTGACTCTCCCCCGCAGAAGTCACAAAATAAAAGCGGGGTTAAGAGTCAGAGGAATCTCGGATTACCTTGGAGTAAGGCGGGATCTATATCATGCCACACCTGCTGTGATACGGGGCCTCGGTGTTTGTGGTCTCATCCGAAGAACCGCCCCATTTAGTCGCCTTTTACGACAAGCAAGGGGTAATAAGAACAATTCCTAATCCGGATCCCCACATGATCTATTTTCATTGACATATATGCTATTCTTTATTTGCTATTTTAATAAATCCATGTAATGTACACAGTTAAAAAACTCATGATTACATGTGGCGGTCAGACAGAATCCAAAACTCAAACTTAAGACACAGGCCCCGTATTCGATTCCCGATCTGATCCGTCAAGATTTGCAGCTCGATCTCTGGGAATATTGGGACTGACCTGGCCCCTGGTATTCTAGTGGCGGATCCAGGGGGCCCAACCTTTCTTACAACTAACTCATTTTTATGGTAGACACCCCCCCCCCCCTTAAAACCAAAAATAATGGCAGACCCCCCCCCTTTCTAAATTCCTAAATCTGCCCTGAATTCTGTGGCAAAATAAAATTACTAGTACATATTTCTGTTTAGTTTTTAGTTAAGTTTGTTTTTGGACAATCAAAGCCTTCAAACTCACCTTAGATTAACAAAAATAAGAAATAGGCCTACAGCAAAAAGTCAAAAATGATGAAATGAATTTATTTGACTTTGTTCATCTAAGTTGAATGTCAAGAAAAATTAAAAAAGAAAGATAACAAAATATACGGGGTGATGAGGGTATCTGTACAAAATGATGCCCGTAACTGATAAAAAAACAACAACCCCACAATAAAAGAACTTATAGATTCTCAATCTGCTTCATACAAAACGAAACATTTGTATTTCTTTACAATTTTCTCCTGAGCTCCATTCGATAGAACAATTTTATTTACATAATGAACACTGACCTCATAAAAATCTGAATTTTAAAAAAGTTTGTACATGTACTTGCGAAAAGATGTTTAATCCAAAAAGATAGCGGGGGGGGGGGGGGGGTGTTAAACAGAACCAGTGTAAACTAGGGTGAAGTTTATGACCCTAGAAAGAGGAATGAACATATTTAATTCATAATATATGTAACAGCTAAAATGGATTAAAAAGTCATTATCATTATTTAGATAATCTAAATAATAAAATACCAGTAGTTAGATTAGAAATATTCTCGCCTATTTAGGATTAGAGTGCTGCAGTCATTTTGTTAGTGAACACATCGTTGCGTTTAAGACGGTTAGCCACGAGAGAGAGAGAGAGAGAGAGAGTACTCAACCTCACACAGAGAAAGATGAATAACTCCAAGAATTAGTCTGGTGTGGGAATACATGTATTTTAAAACAATGTTCCATCACTCTATCAGATAAACCAGAAAATCATTACCAGTACATGTCAACCAGAGAGGCCAGTCGGTAAACGAAAGAGCAAAATAATGTCTCTTTTCCAGGTGATATGCAGGTGAGTTAGGCCCAATTGGGAAATGCGCGTGCAGCTTGCCGCCTCGACCACACTCAAATACAAACACGATACATTTTTGTACCACCAAGGTAAACTGATTACCAATCAGCAACTCGCCTAGAGATCGTAAATTCGATACCACCTAGGTTTAAAAAATATAGGCCACATTGGCCTTCAGCCACATAGGCTATAATACGTTACCTTCTAGGTATAAAAGTATAGGCAATGTGCACTTACATGTACGCTATAATACGATACCACAGATATAAAATATAGGCCACCTAGGCTATAATACGATATATACCATCGAGGTAAAAAGATATCGACCATCTAGGCTATAATACGATATAGGCGACCTAGGCTTTAATACAATATGTCACCTAGGTATAAAAATCTAGGCCACCTAGGCTATACTACGATACATGTACCATCTGTAAATTATCATAGAAATAGAAACTGCATGTTAATCATATCAATGTATAGTATATACTATTATATTGCTTCATTATCATTATATAATAACTATATTTGTATGAACTTGACCATGTATTTGTATGGAGAGAGCTTGTATAGGCAACGCCTGTTGTCCAATCCTTTTATGTATTATACATAATAAAATATTGTTTAAATTAAAACATATACCATCTAGGTATAAAAATATCGACCACCTAGGCGATAATTAATACGACACCACCTAGGTATAATGATATAGGCCACCTAGACTATGCTACGATATATACCATCTAGGTATAAAAACATCGGCCACCTAGGCCAGTGGCGGATTTAAATGGGGGCGCCCCCCCCCCCCCCCCCTAAAAGTTTCAAATTTAAGGTAAAATCGTGGTATCTTGTTTAGAAAAATGTACTAAACGAAATAAGAAGCAATAATTTCTTCCTCTCCCGGAGAAATAAATGGCAAAATAGGCTAAACTATTAGGTGTTTATATAGATAATACTATAGATAATACTTTATCATGGGATGCACATGTGGAGTTTATTTCAAAGAAAATTGTAAGAAAATTTGCTGTACTTAAGAGAGTGAGTTATATTATGCCACCAAATGCAATTGTCAAGGTCTTTAAAATAGTATTGTTTTTCCACATTTTACTTACTGCTGTACTGTCTGGTGTAACGTACAAAATCAACTATATTTAGGAAAAAAATTCAAGCTGCAAAAGAGGGCATCAAGAATACTTTTAAATATTCGAGATATCAGGACCTCTGCTGGCTTTTTATTAATAATAATAATGTGCGGCATATTAGGATTATTTTATGTTTAGAAAGGTTGTCTTTCTGTTCAAAGTTTTAAATAATCAAATGCCAAATTACCTAAACTTGTTTATTATACAAGAGATGTGAGTTGCCGTCAAACCAGGTCGAATGATTACATGTCTAATTTATTATATTTACCAAGAGCTAAAACTGAAAATTTTAAACGTTCATACAGCTACTCTTTTGCATTCCTTTGGAACAAACTGTCTCAAAATGTTCGAAGCTCTGGTTCGGTTGACATTTTTAAAGCTATGTATTTGATGGAATATTTTCATAGAAGTAGCACTTAAACATCGTGCTTTCCTCTTTTTGTTCAGGTGTGCCAAATGTAGTTGTGATATGGCACTGTGTGTGCGTGTATCTTATGCTATTTCTTCTTCTTTCCTTTTATGTCATGTATTCATATTTAGGTAATAATTTTATCACTAATTAGGTGTGTCTTATGCTATATTTTCCCCCTTTTCCTTTTATATCGTATTCATGTTTAGATACTAATTTTAGATGTTAATTTTATGTTTGTGTATGTTTTAATGCAGGACCACAATGAAAACTAGCTGTATGCTAATTTGTGTTATCCTGGATAAATAAAGGCAATTATTATTATTATAGAACTTAATTTTTTCCAAAAACCCTTAAATTTGCGTCATTTTATTAATTTCACCTTATCAAAAATTATAGAAAATAGTACAAATGACTATAGGACACATATTTAGCCCTATAAAATCTGTTTTAATCAAGAAGCTTCCGGGGGCTTTGCCCCCTGGGTCCTCACCAGGGATTCGCCCAAGGGGGCCCCTGGACCCCCTGCCTCATAAAGTGGCGCCCCGTAACCGCAATTCCTGGATCCGCCCCTGACCTAGGCTATAATAAGACACCATCTAGGTATAAAGATATCGACATTATAAAGGAACCAAGGAAGGTTCAGCCGCCTAGGCTTTATTTAGTAACAAGTTGCTGTCCCTAAAACAGGACTGCAACACATGGACCACTGGCCTGCGTTTCTAACCGAAACTTAAAGGCATACAATGTAGGGTCTAAGATACTGGTGAAATTTTGCATGTTCCAAAAAGGTGGCGAAATTTAAGATCATAACCAGAAAATCACAGAAAGTTCTTCAGAATGTTTACAAACACATTGGATAACGATAGTAATTACAAAATAATTCCCTGTTCTGGTTTGCCTAAACAAATACCCTGTTGATTTCGCATCTCTTTTGTTTGTGTGTAGCCACCAATCAGCGGGGTACCAGTTTAATATATTGTCCTCCAGACAAAAAATGTAGGGCTAAAACATCAAGATAACTTCAATTTCAAAGCGCTGCAGCTATAGATAACTCATAATTAATATTACAAATTTGTTTTTTTGGAGTTCTTCTTGCAAAATGTTGTGATGTCATTTTTTGAGATAAGAGATAGACCCTATGCCTTTAAACATTTTAGGTTAAACTTGCACAATCTCCCCATGGTTGAAGATTGTCCGATAAACAAGCAAGCTATGTGTGCGGTCTGCATGAATAAATGTCGCATTATCAAGCTGAACATCGCACCCCCCCCCCCTTTTTTTTAAATTTTACATGACCACATTGCATTTTCTTGACATGACGGATCTTCCGATTGGCTCCAGTGAAAACGTACACTTGTGCATGCGCAAGCTGACTTTTCCCCAAAGCAATTGGTTTACCGCGCGTATAAATTATCTGCGCCGATTACCTTTCATAAACGAAACACAGGCAATTGCATCGCTTGGGGTCGAATTTACTCTTTATACATGTATAGTAAATTCGACCCCAAGCGATGCAATTGCCTGTGAAACAAAAGACCGTATAACCCCCCCAACCCCCCCCCCCCCCCAAAAAAAAAACAACAACAGGTGTTGCTATAACGCGGAAAGGAAAACGAAACGGGATTAATCTATTTTAAAACACTAGAAATCGGGAAAATATGCTTTATCTTAATTAAAATCAAAATTTTAGGTATTACAAGCAGTATAACAATTTTATCTTAAAATTCTGCACCATAAGTTGATTATGTGTATAAACATTTACAAAGCATTTTACAAGAATCTTGTAATTTTGGCATCAACATCTGCGAGCAGCGACACCTATGGGTAGGAAATAAAAAGAACACACAGGGTAGGACATCGATTCCATGGTGATTCATCACGTGGATGGCGTCCATGGTGATCCATCACGTGGATGGCGTCCATGGTGATTCATCACATGGATGGCGTCCATGGTGATTCATCACGTCCATGGTGATTCATCACATGGATGGCGTCCATGGTGATTCATCACGTGGATGGCGGGCAAAAGGATTTTCTCTTTGGGTGCGATGTATGCTGATTGTAATGCAGAGTTGATCAGATTGTCTTAATTTTGAAGATCGGTGGAGTTATATCCAAATGGGACTAAAATTATAATTTAACAAAATATTGATTCTTACGATCTTCATTGTCAGTTTTTATTGAAAAAACATGAATGTAAATCCTGCAACCAAAAATATCGAAGTACATTAATTGTATTATCATATTGAGTATTGGGAGAAAGTTGTGGTAGTTTTCGATTTAGTGAGTGAAAGTAAGAGGACGATTGATGTGTGCATGGAGTCTCCTTCGTAACCGAATTGTCGTGAGTTCGAAGCGCCGCTCGTGCCGCGTCAAACCTAAGACGTTATAAACATAGGTAGTGATTGCTCCTTCGCCAAACGCTCTGCATATAGAAGTGAGAATCAGGGGTCTTTCGGATATGACGGAGGTCCTGTGTCGCAACAGGCGTTGGTACGTTAAAGAACCCTGGTCCGAACAGTAAAAAATGATAAAAAAAAATATACAAATGTACGTACAATGTAGATTGAATTTGAAATATGTCCATACGACATGAATGCCCTTTGGTAGTTGTTAATAAATGAGCTCTCTTGTCATCCAGAATCAAACTGTTACATAAAAGGTTCAAATCAAAAGCTAGGTCAAAGATCACATAAAAGGTCAAGATAATTTTAAGCATCCATTTATTTCCCGTTCAGTTTTATCCTTGCAATGTTGTACATATTTTCAAGTCATGGTAGAGAGGTACAGAAAACATATGAACAACACCATTATGAAAGTGTAACTAATGTAGTCATAGTTAAGTTCTGTACGAAATGTAAGTTAAATGCTAACTTTATAACAGTCAAATGATTTCAGGGCCACACACACACACATTCCCATTACACAATTATCCAAGGCAAAACAATGCCTTAAACGACATGTAGAATAACTGTTATATAACATGAAATCATATACATGTATCAAAATGTTATATTCTTGTAATATTATCACCCCAAAATGCATTAAGGCCATCACTAAAAATTGTACGTTTTACGTCAGGTGATTGTAATTTTGTTCACACACTATGAGAAAGGAAGGAAGTAATAAACAAACATAATTATTTTTAAGTCACTTTGAACTGTAATTAAACTTGAACAAAATAAGTCAACATTTAATACATACACAACTGTATGTACTAGCTTAAACAATCGTGGAAATTAAATTGGCAAGGAGTTCCACTCCTCCCATTCTTCTTTAAAAGCTTTGTATTTTAAACAGCAATTTTGCTAAATACAAGTGATGTAAAACATATAATTTATATAAGATGGTCTTAAGCACCTAATTGAAAAAAAAAATGGTATAAATGAGAGCACTAAACATAACAGAAACTTTGGTCCATATTTTTGTAAAACTGCACAAAGTAAGAAGTTTGCACCCTCCCTCCTCTACTTATTCTCATAAAAATAATATGCTTCAAAAAACAATCATCTGTACACATACACTGCATAATGGAACAAATTATCATATGTAAGAATGTAACATGTGGAAGCACAAGTCTCCTTCATCAAGTCCTCTATAAACACTTCTATATATAAATACATTTAAGCAAGTTCATTTTTTTTTTTACCTTAAAGTATTTTTGAGTTTTACAAAAAAAAATCTTAACATTTTCCAACAAACTTCACACACACTTGCTTTCAAAAGAAGACATTTTCTTTCTTTTGTAAACAGTATAAAAATATATTTGAGAAGAATGTGAGAACACAGATCTGCTTATGTATTAGAGCATATGTCAAAAATATAATCAATCTGAACATTTTGGTTCAGTGCAAAATTCAAGCATAAATCTGCCTCTACTCATTTACATTTTCAATCAAATATAAATCATGGAAACAAATCTCACCAAGATATATCTTTGTGCTTTTCCTCTACATTCAACAAATGGTACAACTTGGAATATAAAGCTGATCACTAAACATGACCATTTTCAAAACAGCTCCTAAGTAGTGATGATCAAAAAGAAAATTTATAAATTTTTCTTTAAAAGAGGTTAAATTTCTAGATTCTTGATTTAACTTTCAAAGGAAATCAAAATTAAACAATGAATCCCTGCTTTTTTGAGTCATTAATAAAGTGAAAACTGCCTAACCTGAAACCTGCCTAACCTGAAACCTGTGCAATCCATATCACTGAGCATCCCCACCCTTATTTTCATTGTCAATATCATATTTCTATTGTTTATACACTTTTATTCCGACACAACGTGAATTCAGACAAAAAAAATTTTCTTCCAGTGCATCTCGCATTAGTCAGGTTTCACTGTACTTAATGTCTCCCAGTGTGTGTCAGATTAGACAGGTTTCACTGTACTTAATGTCTCTAATGTATGTCGGATTAGACAGGTTTCACTGTATTTCCTATTCTAAATATATCAAAAAACAACAAAAACATAACAACCTGATAAATTTACATGATAATGTAACATAATGCACAGATTTGAAATATGTGCACATTTTTTTTTAAACTTTAATTTATTAAACCTGTGCTTGGACTATTGGACAATTAAACATGCCTATAGCTGTGGAACGATTCCGTTCTTTTCTAGCCCCTGTTCTGTGTTATAACTCATCCTTCCCTTTAAATGCCACAGTGGCCTGTTCTTTGAGATATTTCATAAATTCATCCACCGTCCTTCCCCCTCCATACTTCAGAGGAGACTCTTTATTATTGGAAGGTGCAAAATAAATTGTGGGAAATCCCTCTGCTTTAAACGATTCTGGAACATCATTAGCAGTGGCGTCCATCTTGGCTATGACAAGATTCTTCTCCTTCTTGACCTTGGTTGCAAGTTCTTTGTAAATAGGCTCTAACTGTTTACAGTGACCACACCAAGGAGCGTACAGCTCCAGCAACACGTCCTTGGACTTATCCAAAACAATTTTGTCAAAGGATTTGGCCACCACAGTTTTCACCGGTCCATCTTGACGTTTTGGAACTGGTTGTGACTTCAGATGGGGCTTTAGTTTACCTGGAAGATATCAAATCACTGTTATAGATACCGGACTCCCGTACACTTTGGAGCCAATATTGCCGCCCCACAATATCATGGCCCCCATTCCCACAACGCATCACTGAGCAGCTCTACATGTTTCGGGATGAATGTAGTTGTTAATTACGTTTCGGGATGAATGCATGTTATTGTGACAAGCTACTGTAAACAAAGTATTGTACTCGTGCAATTAATATCTGCAAGTTCCGTGAGCAACCTATTTATCGTCACGAACCTGTATGTAAGAAACATCTATGTCAAATAAGTTAGTACATTGTGTTTGCCAATATTTGAATGCTGACATTTTAATCCATAAAAAAATTAACAAATATATAGAGCAAGAAATTTATTTGTTCTACAATCAAGTACAACTGTTTTACACATCATTAAATAATGTTGTTTAATTGTATGCACTTAATTGTTTAATTGTATTCATATATATTTCGGTCAAGGACTTTTGAAAACTGCTTTCCTGTGCTTGTGTTACCATCGAACAATTTTTGCCTCATTCTCTTGTGTTTAGTTTGAGTACTATTTCCCTTCTTTTTGAGATGTTAAAATATGTAAGCCTGTGTTCTTTGCATTTTGGACACGACATATTTTTTCCAGCATTTTTTCGATAGCTGGGCCAGCAAGTAGAGACAATATTTCTGAAGAAAAAAAACACTCCTTGGGCAAGATATCTGTGTAAAGACATGTTTCCCAGTCCATGTCAACACAGCCAACAGCTCCATGAGAAATAGAATACAGTGAATAAAAAGTAAGAAATACTCATGGTAGCATTGTACCTGGTTCTGGGGTGGATGTAAGAATTTTGAATGGATACGAAACATACCTTTAAAACATGTTCAAAATACTACTTGCTCATGAAAATCAATTGTCGTGAATAAAAAATGACGCATATTCATGTAGTAGTTGGCTTAAAGTATATCAAAATTTCTGCTGTAGGAGGAAAGCTTTTAGAAGACTTTTTCTACTCTTTCTAATGAAACAACTGGATGTGTACTCCTTGATGTTTAACATAACAACATCTGGATCCACCAACGTCGATTTCTACCCCTTTACTTTTAACCCATACAAAGTCAGATAAAATTTCACCTCAGACTCACTCATTTAACCCGTTTATACAAAGTCAGGCAAATTTTCATCTTAGAACAACAGTAATTCTCATTTCAATACTCATTTAATTAACCAGTTTATACAGAGTCAGACAAACTTTCCCTTCAGTAAAACAGTAATTCTTATTTCAGTACTAATTTTACTTTATATAATATCTCTGGATCCACCCCTATATTTCCTACCTTTCTTCATTTTGCTGACGAATTCCTCCACATCTTCATCTTCCCACTCCTCCATTGGCTCCATCGGATATTTCTTCCCATCAGGACCGTAACACCCAATGTTGACTTCCTCTCCAGACTCATCTAATCCAAACTCGGACAGCAAATGGCTGTGTTCATCTTCGTCCGCTATCGCGAATTTCACCTCTTTGTGGTTATTGGCTATTTTAGCGACCTTGTTTCTCCACAGCTGGGTAGCTACAATATCGGGTTTCTATTGACATGTACTGCAAAATGGTTATTTACGCTGGGGCTTAAGTACGCGGTTTTCTATTTCACACATTACGTGTGGAGGAAAATATGCGGTAACTCAATATAATATATATTATATCAAATTTTTAATAACTATAAGCATGGAGGAAATCTACATGCTTATTACGTGACCACGTAAGTAGTGTTAATTTACCCACGCGTAAATAACCACTTTTCCATTCAGTGTAATTATTGAACATCCTATTGTTTACATTTATTCCTCTCAGATTCTCGTGACTTTCAAGTAATTCCGTTTCACAATACAGATAATTTGTGCATGTGGAATTTTTTCAATACAATTTGTATCACTGTTGTTTCATTTCATGCCATGTTTTGCTATGTGAAATTTGTTTATTACATGAATTTCAGAATGTGTTTGTATATTAAAGCATTATTAGCTGTCATTTTGATGTCAATTTTTTTAATTTACTATTTTGATGAAAAAAAATCAAGGTTTATAATATTTTGTTATTAATGTTTGTTAATGTTTGTGTTAGAAAATCTAATCAGAGGCTTTGATTGAAGCAAAATTGCATCATTGTCTTTCTGTATAAAACCTGATTTCTATAATATAATGCTATATTCTCAATAGAACCAAAATCTTACACTTAGTTTTTAATTTTATTAATGATTATAGAAATATGAAAAAGGTATATTTCCCGAAGCTTTACATTGTCCTGATAAGATGCGAATCTAAACATCCTAATCTCTTTTATGACAGCCATTTAACAAGATCCATCCAACAGTTTATAAGAGATATTAAAAATTTCTTTCTTCACAGAAAATTTGACCTGCTTACCATCCCTATGGTCAAAGCTCCAGTCCACTGTGTAGAAAACAAAACAGAGGGGTCGGTATTTCTGATAGAGTTTGATGTTGTCTGCCCGGTACTGACCGACTAAAGGAATTTCTCTCTTACGAACAAACTCTACAATGTCGCCTTCATCTTCAACATCATCCTACAGTAAACATTCAAAATGTGTCGTTGAATCTTAGAACCAATTGAAATCTGTCATGCTATCTTAAAACCAATCAACTTCACTCTATCTTACAACCAATCAAATTCACTTTTAACTCAATTTGACAACCAATCAAAATGTGTTTCTCGATCATACTGACCAGTTTCATGACGTGCCACTTGGGTTCGTATTTGGTATAGAATCTCTCTGGGGTGTAAACCAAAACCGTTCGTGAATTTGTCTTGTACACATTGCTGATTGTTGGGTCCAGAGTATGGCCAAAGGAAAACTCCTCCCTCATTTCATTGGCTGACAATAGAAATACATGTACACTGACATCACTAGTATAACTGTCTACTCAATAACAATATTAGTCCTTCATGAGAGTGGTGGCTCAAGTTTCTTTTAATGTGATGTACAGTCTCACAATAACAAGGTTCTGATCTTATCAAAGTTGTTTATTCAAATAATAAAATCCTGGTGCTATTCTAGGTCAGTTGTGGGTTTTCTAGTTCTAACACTGTGACCAGAGTTTGATCCTTGTGATTGGCAGTGACTGTATTATGAGAGGGTTTTGTGGTCGCTCGCTCGGATACGTGGGTTTCCTCCGAGTACTTTGGTTTCCTCCCACATAATGACCCTCTAGGGCCAACATCCATGCATCAAAGGACCCCATTGGAATTAAGCTTTCCAGCTTTCATGGGTTATCCTTGGTTACATGTATATACTGAATAAACATTTATTCATCTATTTATTTTCATTCTTAAATAGCGGGAAGTATGGCCCCATTGTAGGGCATGTCCCCAAACCCCCTTAGAATAATCACACTTTGACCCACTTCAAATTCTAAAGCTTACATGCATACTTATTTGTAATTGAAAACCCTGACTGATTCCACAAAATGTAAATCATGTTTTTGTGAAGATTTTTCCTTAGTATAACTTTAATTCACCCTCTTTCTATCATATCAGCCCCAACCAATTCTTCTTCCATTTTGCCCTCTTCATTCTGAAGGAAGGCTCGCACTGCCCATCATATTTGTTGCATGCACGTGCGTCAGGTTGCGACACAAAATTTTGGTCCAGTGTGAGCCCTGCTTCACACAAAATCATTCCCTAACATAATTATAGACAATTATTTCCTTCCAAGTCTGCGAGGTACATCCCATAAACATGAGCATACTACAGCCTGTGTCTGAATCCACTCACCTGCATCCATATACATCCGTAGTTTGGGATCGTTCAGGTTGTCAAAGAAACCCATCACGTACACCTCATCCTTCTTCATGGAAGACTTGACGTCCTTCACGCTCAACTTGAGCTTGGATGCTTCACCATTCTGTCTTATCAAGTAGTTCACAATACCTAAAATTTACACACAAAGTGTATGATACATATCAATTTTTGTGTGCTCAAATGTATTCATTTAACATTTTTAACCCCCAAACACAACATTCTTTCCGTTTATTCATTGAAATGGTGTGTTAGAAAGTGGAAACAATCAGTATTTTGATTGAGACCTTGAGTTGTAATCGGTTAATCCTCTACATCATTCTTTTACCGTTTTCATCCCGTGGTCCATTGTATTCATACTTCTTGCCCTTCCTAAACAGGAACAGCGTGGGATATCCCGAAACCTCGTATTCTGAGGCCAGCTCAGTTTCCACTGTGGCGTCCACTTTCGCCAGTGGGATAGGCTCGGACTGAATTTTCAGTTGTTTGGCCGCCTTCTCATAGGCTGGGGCCAGAGCTTTACAGTGGCCACACCTACACAGGGAATAAATGAGGTTAAGAGCATATATAAGTACACAGAGCTGTCCCTCTGTTTACCACACCTAGACAGGGGATGATTGAGGTCAAGAGTATATAGAACAAACAAAATAGATACACAGGTGAAAAACAACACATATGAGACCTTACAGTGATCACACTTAAATAGGAATCTATATTTTGAGAATCATACTTTATGATAATTACACAGAGTAATTCTACATGTACATCTACACCATCCTTACCAAGGAGCGTAAAATTCCACCAAACTCAGCTCATTCTTACTGATGAAATCCTTGAACGTGTCTTTGGTCAGGGTCTCCACTGCATCTGGTGGTGGTTTCCAGTCTGGGTCAGCCCTGTCCTTGACGAAACGGATCAGACCTACAAAACACAAGGTCAAGGTCACTTTCAGAATGGGAACAGACATAAAAATGGATCAGACCTAGAGAACACAAAGGTCAAGGTCTCAGTCAGAATGGGACCAGGTCTCAGTCAGAATGGGAAAGGTCATGATCAGAATGGGATCAGGCCTGGTCAGAATGGGAGCAGGTCTCAGTCAGAATGGGAACAGGTCTCAGTCAGAATGGGAACAGGTCTCAGTCAGACTGGGATAGGTCAGGGTGAGAATGGGATCAGGTTATGGTCAGAATGGGTTCAGGCCTGATCAGAATGGGAACAGTTCATGGTCTGAATGGGAGCAGGTCTCGGTCAGAGTGGGAACAGGTCATGGTCAGAATGGGTATCACGTCGCAGTTAGAATGGGATCAGGTCATGGTCAGAATGGGAACAGGTCAGGTTCAGAATGGGAACAGGTCATGGTCAGAATGGGGATCAGGTCTGGTCAGAATGGGAACAGGTCATGGTCAGAATGGGAACAGGTCATGGTCAGAATGAAAACAGGTCATGATCAGAATGGGACCAGGTTTAGGCGAGTTTCAAACTGAATCAGACCTACAGAACATAAAGTCAATTAAGTGACCAGTTACAGTTTATAGATGAAACAAGAGGCCCATGGGCCACATCGCTCACCTGAGTCACCTTGGCCCATATCTGAAGAGTTTCCATATATATTTGCATGTAAAACCATAGTCCCTATTATGGCCCAAACTACCCTTTGCAAACTTGAATCTACACTATGTCAGAAAGCTTTCATGTAAATGTCAACTTCTTTGGCCCAATGGTTCTTGAGAAGAAGATTTTTAAAGCTTTTTCCTATATTTGTATGTAAAACTTTGAACTCCCTCCCCCCCCCCCCCCCCACTTGTGGCCCCATCCTACCCCCCGGGGGCCATGATTTGAACAAACTTGAATCTGCATTATGTCAGGAAGCTTTCATGTAAATCTCAGCTTTTCTGACTCAGTGGTTATTGAGAAAAAGATTTTAACTATATATTTGTATGTAAAACTTTGATCCCCCTTGTGGCCCCATCCTACCCCCAGGGGCCATGATTTGAACAAACTTGAATCTGCACTATGTCAGAAAGTTTTCATGTAAAAATCAGCTTTTCTGGCTCGGTGGTTCTTGAGAAGAAGATTTTTGCTATATATTTGTATGTAAAACTTTGATCCCCTATTGTGGCCCCATCCAACCCCCGGGGCCCATGATTTGAACAAACTTGAATCTGCATTATGTCAGGAAGCTTTCATGTAAATCTCAGCTTTTCTGGCTTAGTGGTTCTTGAGAAGAATATTTTAAAGTTTTTCCCTATATATTTGTGTATAAAACTTTGATCCCCCCCTTGGGGCCCCATCTTATCCCTGGGGGCCATGATTTGAACAAACTTGAATCTGCACTATGTCAGAAAGTTTTCATGTAAAAATCAGCTTTTCTGGCTCAGTGGTTCTTGAGAAGAAGATTTTTAAAGATTTTTCCTATATATTTGTATGTAAAACTTTGATCCCCTATTGTGGCCTCATCCAACCCCTGGGGCCCATGATTTGAACAAACTTGAATCTGCATTATGTCAGGAAGCTTTCATGTAAATCTCAGCTTTTCTGGCTTAGTGGTTCTTGAGAAGAAGATTTTAAAGTTTTTCCCTATATATTTGTATGTAAAACTTTGATCCCCCCTTGTGGCCCCATCCTACCACCGGGGGCCATGATTTTAACAAACTTGAATCTGCAATATGTCAGGAAGCTTTCAGGTACATTTCAGCTCTTCTGGCCCAGTGGTTCTTGAGAAGAAGATTTTTAAAGATTTTTCATATATATTTGTATGTAAAACTTTGATCCCCTATTGTGGCCCCATCCAACCCCCGGGGCCCATGATTTGAACAAACTTGAATCTGCATTATGTCAGGAAGCTTTCAGGTACATTTCAGCTCTTCTGGCCCAGTGGTTCTTGAGAAGAAGATTTTTAAATGACCACACCCTATTTTTGCATTTTTGTGATTATCTCCCCTTTGAAAGGGACATGGCCCTTCATTTGAACAAACTTGAAAGCCCTTCACCCAAGGATGCTTTTGGCCATGTTTGGTTGAAATTGGCCCAGTGGTTCTGGAGAAGAAGATGAAAATGTGAAAAGTTTACAGACAGACGGACGCCGGACAAAATGTGATCAGAAAAGCTCACTTGAGCCTTCGGCTCAGGTGAGCTAACAATTATAACACAAGACTGATTGTTTATGTCATTGTACAGTGTACTTGTCTGGCCTGATTTGGAGAATATTGTGGGAAATGTGAAGATTCCTTCAATAAGAAGTAACAGTATAGAGGCTAAGTCTGCCTTCCATATAGTCTTCGCATCATCAAAGTCATAGGGAACAACTTTCTTAAAGAACTTCAGAGAAGGGTGTCTGCCTACCTTCCATAGTCCTCGCATCATCAAAGTCATAGGGAACAACTTTCTTAAAGAACTTCAGAGAAGGGTGTCTGCCTACCTTCCATAGTCCTTGCATCATCAAAGTCATAGGGAACAGCTTTCTTAAAGAACTTCAAAGACGGGTATCCACTGACATCAAATCTGTGGCCAAGAAAAAAACAAGAATGAGATGAGTAGGTCTGCCTTCTAGTTGGAATCGGTGAATAAATTGAAATGTGAAAACTCTCTCATTGTAAATAATAGCCCGCCTGAGGATCAGTGATATGTAGACACTCAATATAAATGAGATTCGTAGTTTTATCTACTCCACTGAGCGTCAGAAGGATGGATAAAGTGACAGTAACCCAGTTTTAATGGCTCACCTAGAGGCAAGTTCGGTTTCTATTGTGGCATCCACTTTTGCGAAAGGAACAGGGGGGTCCCATGTTTTCAGAACCTTGGCAGCCTTAGCATACACCGGTTCCAATGTTTTACAGTGTCCACACCTGAAGAAAATTCTACTTAAATAATTCAAATTCTAATGAATTACAGTCACCACACCCATACATATAAAATATGCTAAACCATTCCCCAAGGTGACGAATTAGTAAAATATCCTCTTGTACAATTGGCGTTATATGTACACATTTCAAAATTTCCTAAGGTCATATGCGATGCTTCTCATCAAAAATTGTCCTTGAGATTTCAGGTTCAGTTTATAGCTTGCATCCTTCCTTGTTGTCACAAGGAATTTCAGATATACATGTATTATGAAATCTGTTTTAGAGTTAGAATATTTTGTTAGTTTCTAGCTGTGGCAAGCACAGATGTGAAGTCAACTCTACTTGTGAATCATGTGTATTATAAAAGGACATTACTAAGTTACTGTACTGTAGCAAAGAAGGGGAGAAAAATAACTGGATAAATCATGGATTGAACCCTGGACCCTTGCATTGATATTTAGCTGATTTACCCACCGAGCTTACCAGGCTGATATATGAAGTATGGTAATATTACTACAACATACAATTTAAACGTAGTTCAGAAAATCATACAAGAACTCTTCATATAAAGGAGATAAAAAAATAGTTTCAAATAAAATGCCAGAAACATCGCATTTGACCTTAAAGATGAAAGTTTCTATATACTAGTAAACTTATAATATTTCCCCTTAACTGTCAAAGGCTATGCAGAAGATTAAGTATTTTCAGTTTGTACAACTTTATTGATGCTGTATATAACAGCACAATCCATACTATGCATTTTCTGCTTTTCCACACCAAGGTTCATATATTACTTATTTCAGTTTAAACAATATTTCATTATGTTGCCTATATACATGCAAGTCCTCACTGCATATTACTTATGTTAGCGCATAATACTATGAAATACTCTGTTGATTTGTAAGAACTGAGAGTGACATCTGTTCATCATGATTTTCTTTCCAATAAATTTGCTGCTGTTAACTGATTTCTGTACATACAAGACATCTTGCTTATACTGCATTGCTTTTATGTAATATGATCCATTTCATATACTCCCATCAGCCCTATGCTAGAAAAGCTAACACTGTACATCAAACCATATTAAAAAATCCCATCAGCTACAGAAAAAGGTGCAGACTGATAAAACCACTGATCAATCATTACAATTTACCATGGAGCGTAGAATTCCACCATGATGTTGTCATGGGAATTGACTGTCTCATCAAAGTTTTCTTTGGTCAGAACAAGGACATCCGATTCCTCTGTTTTCTCCTCGGCTTTCTTCTCTGACGAATTCTCATCTAACAAATCAGTAAATTAAATACTCAGCAAAAACTCTATGGGATATTACATGAATAGTACATCCACCCTGTAAGCACCTATCCTAATTTTTTAAAGCCATGTGTGAAGATCACAATATCTGAAATTCTACATTTTGATTTTCTTTTTTTTTTGGGGGGGGGGGGGGGGGGGGGGGGGGGCACACTATATCATGTAAACAGTACTGCAACACCTGGAATTGAGTCCATAAGCTTAGATGGTAGAGCATAGTTTGGTGAGTAAATAATATTCATTTAAAGTTGACACCATGCATACATCACAACAGGTAACATAAGCCCTCAATAGCTTTTACAACTCAACATATGATAACAATTATAGCATATTTCAAAGAACGTAAATTGAAGTTGAATATTAGACCAAGTAAAATTAATTAGTAGATTATCATTCCCGCCCGCCCCTCGAAAATCGCCCCGCCCCGATTTTTTTATTTTTCAAAATTACGATTTCCGGATATTTTTATGTCCGGTCCGGTATCGTACTTTGTTTAACTTTGCCTTTTAGAAACCCAAATACACATGTAATTATGATTTATAAAGCCTTTTCTCAATGAGAGAAGGCATTTTCGAGGTCAAGAATACCATGGCGAAAAATAAAAAATAAAATCCTCCCACCCGCCCCATTTTTTGGTGAAGTTTGAATGATAATCTACTAATTAATTTTACTTGGCCTTAGTTTGTTTGAATCTAAAAGTCTGATTTATTGCATTTTCTCCATTCCTGCACAAATTGGTACCCCACGAAATAGGCAATAATTAAATGTTTTCAGAGTGAAAACCCTCATCAAGTGATGATAAAAGTGGAACAGGAATTGGATATCCTACTAGGCCTAATTAATATCAATTTTGACAAATTATAAAGAATGAAGAGTTCTATCTGTGCAGTTTTAGTTAAGTCTCCAATATCTTGAATTTGGGGCCACCTGGTGGAAACAAAAATACAATTTTATTGTGGAATAAAGCACATCTTACTATTTCGTTGTCATTGATGGAGTTAAAAGAGGAATGTAAATTTTTAAACATTATAATTTAAAACTTTTCAGCGTATAAAAAAAAAAGATTCAACTTTTGTACAAACACTGCTTCTCGTAGTTGGTTTTTTTTTTTTTTTTTATTTGTTTGTTTGTTTTGGGATTTTTTCTCCACGCTAGGAAAATTTTATGAAGAAATCTATGTTGTGTTATGTTTTGTGCACACGTGTGTGTTCAGCTGTTCAGCGGAGGATCATACACCAATCAGTGCAATGAGTTCATTAATCCAATGTTTACTATTTTCCTGATGATTTCTTATGCTACCATAAAATAATCAGGGATTGTTCAAGTTATGACAAATGAATGAGTTGTTTTGAGCCGGTAAACGAGGAAATTCGTGTTGTGAAATCTCGGCTATCGACACGCGACAAATAGCGACTCTGACGTGAATTGGTCGTAGATTATCCTACCTTCTTCGTCTTCTTCAGCTCTCACGGCGCCAACGGTCAACAGGGAGACCAGTGTCATGCACCACAAAAACTTCTCCAACTTCTTCAAGTTCATGCTCACTTGTTTTCGTTGTGCACCAATTTTTCAGCCTCTTCACTATTTTGTGAACATGAAAGTGGAAATAAATGCGCGTGAAAATATACAAATCGCACCATTTTGAACAAATCGCATACCTTCTCAAATGTTGCCTTTAGTGAAGTTTTACAGTTAGAAATACAAAAATTTCAATATATTTTTAATATTTTTTACCAAGAGGGAAATGAGAAAAGCCTACCTGGTTGTGCGTAGTGATATATACAACTTCTAAAATAAAAACCAATCAGAATTTGACAAGTTCAGCTTGTTACGTGTATGGTGCTTTCGAACTTTGTTATCAGTTATATTTCAACTATAGAAGTAATATGCTATTATTCATATCAATGCGACAATCGCTATATACTACATGTGTGTGAGTTGTACGAAATAATCTCTATTGTATACTACAGGCGGATCCAAATTTTCTCATATGCTACATGTAGAACTTTCTGTAGGCGGATTCAAAAAGGTGTAAAAAATTAATTATATAAAATAAATCATATGATTTCAACAAAATAACACGGCCTTCTAGATAATTAAGATGCGTTATAGTATTTGTTGTTATTAATGGAGCGGGTATGGTTTACGTCTCTGACATATTTGGACCAAAGTAAGTAAGTAAAATAAGTAATTTTTATTTAAAGTCGGAAAACTATATACAGGTAAACAATAAACATGAGCTAAGAGCTCTTTAACCGACTATATAGCATTAAAAAAAAAACCCAAAAAACCAAAGAACAACGCACGCTAACTCTGGATTCCCGCCTACATTTTCAACTTGTATATTTTAATTTTTAGAAAGCCTTGCAAATTTGCTAATGATATTCTTTTAAATGCAAAGTAGAATTCATCAGTAATTGATTATCAACTTAATTACCAGTGTCAATTAGTTTATTAATTGCACTTAATTTCAACTCCTTTTGATTAGAAAAATATGCCTTGAAACCGGGCTTAAAACATCATATATTTTGAAATACTTAGGGTCAATATTTATTGGGGGTTTGGACCGGTGCAAAATGCAATAGGACACACATTTATTTCGACTTACATACTGATAGGACTCCTACTTTTTTTTATTTTTTCCACACTGATAGGACAGCTATATTATTTTGCAAATGTATCAATGAACAAAAAATATTATGAAGTATTTCACACTTTTAATTCAACTATCTTACAAACAATAATGCTGAATTGTGTGCATGCTTTATTTCATGTCCAAGTTGAATATACTAGAGACAATTTGCAATAAAATACTGGACCTTTGAAAAATTTTAATATTTTAAAACATGTAATTAAAAATCAATATGATTCTAATTAGTTTTTGCAACAATAGCATTTAACATTAATTAACCGTTAAGATACTGTGAAATAATAGGAATATGTTTTCTTTTCTTTTTACTTGAGTTTTTTAAGCCATGTAAAGTTTATCAAAACTGGCCTCAATTTTTTCTCTTATTTGTATTTGGGTACATATGTAATCAAATCAGTTTTCCTTTAAAAATGAAGAAAAGTCAAAATATATCTAATGCCTCCACTTTGTGATAAATTCTTAAATATGGAAATTTATCGTTTAACCTTTAATTTATCTATTTTTACGTGTTCTACAACTTGTATATTTTCGCGAAGGGGTCATTGATGGGGGAAAAAAATCGGAATACCCGGAGGAAACCCACATGTCCGAGTAAGCGACCACAATACCCTCTCACATACAACCACTGCTGATCACGGGGATCGAACTCTGGACGCAGTGGTGAGTCGTGTATATGTGCGTTAACAGTGCAATACCCGGATACCCTGTAAATAAATGGCAAAGGCTATATATTTAAAAACGGGATTTATGCAGTAAAGAACCATATACATACGCCATCACTCAGTTTATTATTTTTTTAAATGTACCTGACATCTCTCATGTCAGGTATCTTCAGTTACTTTTACATGTACTTAAAAGTTATTAGATAATACAGGTAGGTTATCAGTCCTACTAACATTAAATGAGTACCCTAGATATGGGACACCTACTGTTATCAGAGTGAAAATAACACCCCTCTAACAGCATGGCCGACCAGTGGAGCAGAAATATTATCAGCCATTTGATTTCATTAACGTTAATTCTCAATGGTGTTAGTGGGCAATCTTGTAAAAAAACTCAGTCCGTGCTCGTGTAAAATGGATAGTGGATTTGTGGTGGATCTAAGTTCTGTATCTAACAACGACAATACGCCATAGTATGTATACATGTAGCATATCCTCGGTATTGAGGAGCGGATCATACACCATTGTTTATGTTATATGTTTTAAGAGACTATGTCGGCTATCAGTTTAAAATCACTAAAGACATGCTGATAAAATGTCCCAGTCTTCATTTCCTTTAACATGTTGGGTAGAATCACAATTCCCCTAAAGAGGCTACGGTGCTCAGTTAGGATACTGTAAAAGTGGTTATTCATAGGCGCCTGAGTCAAGGATATTGCACAGGCACCTGAAGTGTGGATAGCTTGTATAGATCTTATGTACATACCCCCCCCCCCCTTTCTAGAAAGAAATTATTTTTATACAGAATCAATAATTAATCCAAAATATGTTATTTCCCCCACCGATCACCCTCAGAAGTCGTTCTGAATAGTCAGTTTCAACCTCCAACCTTCTGTAAGCTCTTGTGAGATACATATATAAATAGTATCTCACAAGTGGTCATCTCTAAAGCTCATGTACAGAAGGTTGAAACTGACTATTCATAACGACTTATGAGGGTGATCGGTGGGGAAACAACATATTTTGGATACATTCTGTATAAAAATAATTTCTTTCTAGAATTTCACATTGAGTGTAGAGTAACAAACCCTTGTCTAGCGAAGATTCATTTTAAACTACTTCATTGAAAAAAAAAAAATCCATCAAATATTTCCAAAATTAAAAGAGATAAAGTTACACTGTAGTTTAAATTGCAGTTCACACGTAATGCATCACGTAATGTGCGAGCAGACCAACTTTTCTAAATTACACGTGGAGCGTCAAGCCATACACAGAGTTGCTGTTCATGCATCACCTCTGAATTTGTAAATTCACGGTCACAATCATTTTTCCATTCACAGATGATAATTTCTTTCACTATGTATGATTCATCGTCGGTTACCCACGGGTGCTTCTATTCGATTCTCTCCATCATCATGAGGGAGCGTGAGTGGACTCAAAACCGTGGTTTGCGACGATGTGTATGATCTAAAAACGTCAACATGTCATTGGGTTAAATGCTGTCTGACATGTTTCATACCATTTGTTAGGCCGTTCTTGGCACACTGATTACGGATTACAACCAGGACTCCTCGGTAATGATAGAGAATCTTAGCTTGTTAGAGTGGGTATAGGTCCTCATTGGAAACAGTTACTCCTCTTTTATTTTCTACTTTGCAAATTTGAAATTTTCAAAGATTCTCTCTCTCTCTCTCTCTCTCTCTCTCTCTCTCTCTCTCTCTCTCTCTCTCTCTCTCTTTCTCTCCTTAATAAGGTTAATATTTTAAAAAAAAATTATCGAGTACTCAACACTACTAACATGAATAAATCTTTTAATCAATACAGCTTGAAATAAATCTTAAAAGTAGGGAATTTATTCATTTATTAATTAATCAATTAACTTGCATTTTGGCTAAGGAATATTCATATCATCATGAATATTTATTTTCTTTTTTCCAAATGAATCCGTTTAAAAAAAAATTACAAAAAAATCCAAGCTTTATTTTGAATAGGCTCGATCGGATTAAAATTCTAAATTGACTTTACGTTTCATAATTTAATGCTCTGCATTGCGCGCCATACATTAAATGTACCATCATTTTGCTTCAATCGCGGAGTAAACTTATCGGCGCTTTATTCGCGGAGCAAATTTATTGCAGGGCCGTAAATTACCCTTCAATTTGGAGGAGGCAGGAAATTAGGCGGGGGTCTGGGGGCCGCCCAGGCCCCCAGACGCTGAGCACATTTTGTGCACACTGAACACGTTTCGTGCAAAATCCTTGATTCTAGGGCCTTCTAAGATGTTACTTGACTAACTCATTCTAAAAGAAAGATTTGGAATGCTTTTTAAGGGAGGTATCATGTTCTTAGTTATTGGAAACAACATAAATTCTAATGAACTTTAAATTTTAATTTTTTTGGGCTCAAAAGTTGGAGGAGGCAGCTGCCTCCTCCGCCTCCATGTAATTTACGGCCCTGTATTGGCTTTCGTTGATAGGTCTGTATTTGTTTTATTCTGCATACAGTAGTGGATGAACGCGTCATTTATTGAAATGCACCCACAATGTTCTTTTCGGTACGTAGGCCGACACGAAAATCGAAAATGACACCAGGCCCAAGCATTGTTCGCCCGTCAATTACGAAAGTATACTTGTAAAATTTTGCATTGGAAATGAATATCGCACTTAGTGTTTTATTCCTGTACATATCATTTAGATTTTAGATTCCACAAATTTGTTTGCAAGCATGTTATGACGATGCGCTACTTTAATATTGTATGGCAGCCGATATCATGGAAATTGATTAACCGCGATACATACACAAAATATTAATTTTCTGAAATTTCTCAATGCATGAAAGCCTATTTACAGGTACATGTGTATTTGAATAAAACCATTTCCACAAAGGTTGGGAAGGTGAATTTTCAGTAGCTTAAATTGCATTGATCAAGTGCTTTGATTTTAAAAATATATCCACTCTGTGGCGTCTTAGTTAGGGTTTATAGGTTATCATTAAATTTTGTCACATGTTTTCTTTTCTCCCGAATAAAATTACGTCGCATATTTTCATTGTGACGTAAAAATACAGTGGATTGACAAAAGGTTTTTTTTTTACTTGGAACGGCTCATATATACTCAACCAGTCTCTTGATTGTCATACACCTATTTTTCGCATACACTGATAACATCCCATCTCTAGGACTGGATTCAACCTGTTTATAATGCATGAAGTAGTAACTGTGCTAAATATGTTTTTGTAACGGTGTAGACAGAAAATTTCACAATACGATGTTCACTACTTTTTAGTTTTAAGGATGTGTTGAAACCAGGTTCAAATAACGAGATGTACTCATTTAATCCGTGTAGTGGTTTTACCGAAGGGACGGGATCCTGCTCTGATGTAGCGGTGAGTAATCCTTAAAATACCCCCAATGTACCTGTGAGTAATTCTTAAAATACCCCCAATGTACCTGTGAGTGGTCCTTAAAATACACCCCCCTCCGTGTAGCTGTGAATGGTCCTTAAAATACCCCCTCCCCCAGTGTAGCGGTGAGTGTCCTTAAAATGAAAGAACACCCCCCCCCCCCCCCGTGTAACTGTTCCTTGAAATACCCCCTCCTCCAGTGTAGTTGTGAGTGGTCCTAAAAATACCTCCTCCCCAAGTGTATCTGTGAGTGGTCCTTCAAATACCCCACCCCAGTGTAGCTGTGAATGGTCCTTAAAATACCCCGCTCCCTTCCAGTGTAACTGAGTTTTCCTTAAAATACCCCGTTCCCTTCCAGTGTAACTGAGTTTTCCTTAAAACACCCCCAGTGTAGCTGTTAGAGGTCCTTAAGATACCCTGCCCCCTCCAGTGTAACTGTGAATTGTCCTTAACCCCTTGTCCCATTTTAGCTGCGAGTGTTCCTTAAAATACCCCCGTGTAGCTGTGAGTGTTCTTGAAAATACCCCCTCCCCTTTGTAGCTGTGAGTGGTCCTTGAAACATCCACCAAGTGTAGCTGTGAGTGGTCCTTAAAATACTCCCCCCCCCCCCGCACTGTAGCTGTAAATGGTCCTTGAAATACACACCCCCCCCCCCCAGTGTATCTGTGAATGGTCCTTGAAATACCCCCATCCCAGAGTAGCTGTGAGTGGTCCTTAAAATACCCCGCTCCCTTCCATTGTAACTGTGAGTGGTCCTTAAAATACCCCCTCCCCCAGTTTAGCTGTGAGTGTTTTCCTTAAAATACCCCCCCCCCCCCCCCCCCCCCCGTGTAGCTGTGAGTGGTCCTTAAGATACCCTGCCCCCTCCAGTGTAACTGTGAGTGGTCCTTAACCCCAACCCGCCCCAGTTTAGCTATCAGTATTCCTTAAAATACCCCCGTGTAGTGTTTCTTAGAATACCCCCGTGTAGCTGTGAATGGAACATAAAATACCCCCAGCCTTGTGTATATGTAGCTGTGAGTGGTCCTTAAAATACCCCCCCCCCCCCCCCCCCCCCCCGGTGTAGCTGTGAGTAGTCCTTGAAATATCCCCAAGTGTAGCTGTGAGTGTTCCCCGTGGCGTAGCTGTCAATGGTCCTTGAAATACCCCCCCCCCCCGCCCCCAGTGTAGCTGCGAGTGGTCCTTAAAATACTCCACCCCCAGTGTACATGGAGCTGTGAGTGGTTCTTGAAGTACCCCCCCCCCCCCCCCCCCCAGTGTAGCTTTGAGTGGTTCTTGAAATACTCCCCCCCCCCCCCCATTTGTGAGTGTTCCTTAATTTGCCCCTAAATATAGCAGGAAATGGACCTTAAAGATCCCATCACTTTACCATTGGAGTTCCGCACGGCTCTATTTTAGGCCCATTATTTTTTATCCTGTATATTAATGACTATCCACAAGCACTGAAACATTCTCATGTAAATATGTATGCAGATGATACTTCACAAGATGTAACAGTTAAGTCAGTGGAAAATATTGAGTCAAAGATGTGTGAAGATCTTCAGCGCAGTATAATGTGGATTAAGGAAAATAAATTAAGCTTAAACCTGTCTAAAACTCAATGTATGCTTATTGGATCGGCACAAAAATTATCAAAGTATCGAAAATTAAATTTCGTGATAAATAACCATGTCATACATGTAGAATGTGTTCAGGAGTCAAAATTACTTGGTATTATCATTGATGAAACTTTGTCCTGGAAAAGTCAATTCTACGATGGGCAATCGGACCAAAAATCATAATCGATTATCGGTAATAATTGGTTACATGTAATCGATTAATAATCGATTATAATCGGAATTGGCATTTAAGTGTTTTCCTAACAGAATCATTAAATGTATGGAAACAACATTTGAATTCTTCTTTGTTTCATTTGTTCACAGGTAAATAAATCAGAAGTTCAATATATCAAGTAATGGAATTTATCTATAATCTCAATGTATCAAAGATATCAGAGATAGACTCCTTTATTTGACTGTTGAATGTCGTTCTTGTTGCCGTCCTTCATCTCTCCCGCCAATTTGTTTGCTTATTTTTGATCGGGTTTGACATACAGAAAATAAAATTTGAACAAAGTTGAAGTGATTTCCGGATTTTGTTTGGTCAACGATGTCGGAGACTTTTATATTGTAATCGATTAGCAGCATCGTAGGTCTCTCAACGACCGACAATCGATCATCGGCGACAATCGTTTCATCACTATGTAGAATCACTTATGAACAAGATTTCCAAGAGAATTGGCATTTTAAGAAGAATAAGATATTTTATGTCAAACGATACGCTGCTGAAGATTTTTAATACTATGATTTTTCCACATTTTACATATTTTTATACTATATGGAGCAATCCAAGAAATGCTGAAAATGTGAATAAGCTTTTTATATTGCAAAAACGAGCTGCAAGGGTAATTCTTAACATCAGGAATTTTGAAACACCATCTAATGTCATGTTTACAGAACTTAACTGGTTGCCTCTATCAGATTACTTTGTCTATAGAAAAGTCATTTTAGTGTATAAAGTTTTACATGGTTCAATGCCAGATTATTTAAATGTTTTTAAATATGTATCAGAAGTCAGTCAGAGGCAAACTAGAAATTCTTATTCAAATATATTGTATATACCCAGGGCAAAAACAGAATATTATAGAAGATCTTTCAGCATTTCAGGGAGAACAATGTGGAATGCCTTGAGTCAAAATATATGAAACTCAACAAGTGCTGTGTGTTTTAAGAGAAGTTATCTTGGAGATTATCACCATACTTTTTAAGCTTCATTTTGTTTCTATTTATCTTACATTCATAATTATTTCTTAAGTTTATATGTATTCTACTTCTTTTAATCTGTGTTTATTTTACTAATATCTGTCTGTCTGTATGTTATATGCAGGACCATATTGAAAACTAGCGTTATTGCTAAATATGTAATCCTGGATAAATAAAGGCTTTATTATTATTATTATTATTATCACTAGTGTAGAGCTCTGTGAGCGAACCTTAAAGTTCTTCTAGTGTATCAGAAAATGAACAAAAACGTTCCCCTAGTGTATCAGTGAGAGGACATTAAAGTTCTAGTTTAGCAGGAAGTAGACATTAACACCCCACTAGTATAGCAGAGTGAACTACATTAAAGTTTATAGTGTATCAGTGAGTAGACATTAAAGCCCCACTCCAGACATCGAAGTCCGCTAAATAGGCAGGGTATCACTGATTCGACCGTAAAGCCCCCATCCCTACTTGTGCAGCAATAAGTGGAGTGTATGGGGTCCATTAATACTACATGTATATTTACAGTCGTTGTTTTATATTCCATCGAGCTTTTTCCCTTATCTAATGACGTCATCAGCCCAAGGTGACGTGTCACATTTATTGACGTAATCATGACGCCCAAGACCATACATGAAACACTGAAGATTTTTTTTTATCGTTTCAACGTTCAACATATTTACCTCCATTCTCAAGATCCTATCCGAAAGACCCGTGGCTCTCACTTCTAATGCCGGGCGTCATTGAAGGAACATTCATTAACTGTTAAGGATATCTTCGGTTTGCTGTGTAGCGCTGGGATCGAGATCCGAATCCATTCCTCTCCGATGAAAAGCGAACATCCCAACCACTCAACCATAACTGATTTTGAATAGTATTAATAAGTCAATATAGAATTAGCTGTGTAGTTTCTAAATAATCTAACAGAGCTATGGAAACAAATGTGATTTGAAAAGACACGTATTTTATTTGCAGTTGTGCAAAATTAGCGTCACCGGACCTCTAGAACAATATATTTCTCTGGGCTCCCAAAGCACAGCCACTTTTTCTGTTAACGGTGACGTCATAGACCTACATTATACAGATGGCTCCAGCGGGTGAGTGTAAAATTATACAAGAGAAAATTACGTATTCAATTTGTGTTATTTTGGCTATTTTCCATTACAAAAAAAGCATAATATTTTAAAAATATTAATAAATTATTTAATATCAATTAATTATTTAATATTAATTATCATTGAGAGAGAGAGAGAGAGAGAGAGAGAGAGAGAGAGAGAGAGAGAGAGAGAGAGAGAGAGAGGGAACTAAGTAACAGCGCATAACAGTATATCCAGACCCTTAATTCTGATATCGTCGTCATCAGGTTTCAATAATTTTATAATATGACTGAGATTGTATGACAAACTTTAAAAAAACCAATCCTCAACAATTCAAAGGAGTTTTGTTTCAAAATGTGAACTTCGCCATGCAGATGCTGTATTTACTATTTTGTAAAACCCTCTTAGAGATATCATTTGTAAAACCTCTTAGATACCTCATTTGTAAAACCTCTTAGAGATCTCATTTGTAAAACCTCTTAGAGATGTCATTTGTAAACCCTCTTAGGGATATCATTTGTAAAACCTCGTAGAGATATCATTTGTAAAAACCTCTTAGATATGTCATTTGTAAACCCTCTTAGAGATGTCATTTGTAAAACCTCTTAGAGATCTCATTTGCAAAACCTCTTAGAGATGTCATTTGTAAAACCTCTTAGAGATGCCATTTGCAAACCTCTCTTAGAGATATCATTTGTAAAACCTCTTAGAGATGTCATTAGTAAAACCTCTTACATACGTCATTTGTAAACCCTCTTAGAGATATCATTTGTAAAACCTCTTCGAGATGTCATTTGTAAAACCTCTTAGAGATATCATTTGTAAAACCTCTTTGAGATGTCATTTCTAAAACCTCTTAAAGATCTCATTTGTAAAACTCTCAGATATTTCATTTGTAAAACCTCTTAGAGATGTCATTTGTAAAACCTCTTAGATATTTCAACTGTAAAACCTCTTAAAAATCTCATTTGTAAAACCTCTTAGAGATGTCATTTGTAACACCTCTTAGAGATGTCATTAGTAAAACCTCTTACATACGTCATTTGTAAAACCTCTTAGAGATATCATTTGGAAAACCTCTTAGAGATCTCATTTGTAAACCCTCTTAGAGATGTCATTTGTAAACCCTCTTAGAGATATCATTTGTAAAACCTCTTAGAGATGTCATTTTTAAAACCTCTTAGAGATCTCATTTGTAAAACCTCTTAGAGGTGTCATTTGTAAAACCTCTTAGAGATATCATTTGTAAAACCTCTTAGAGATCTCATGTGAAAAACCTCTTAGAGATATAATTTGTAAACCCTCTTATGTTAGAGATATCATTTGTAAAACCCCTTAGAGATCTCATTTGTAAAAACCTCTTAGAGATATCATTTCTAAACCCTCTTATGTTAGAGATCTCATTTGTAAAACCTCTTAGAGATCTCAAGTGAAAAACCTCTTAGAGATCTCATTTGTAAAACCTTTTAGAGATGTCATTTGTAAAACCTCTTAGAGATCTCATGTGAACAAACTCTTAGATATATCATTTGTAAACCCTCTTATGTTAGAGATATCATTTGTAAACCCTCTTATGTTAGAGATCTCTTTTACAAAACATCTTAGAGATCTCATGTGAAAAACCTCCTAGAGATCTCATTTATAGAACCTTTTAGAGATGTCATTTGTAAAACCTCTTAGAGATCTGATGTGAAAAAAACTCTTAGAGATATCATTTGTTAACCCTCTTATATTAGATGCTGTATTTACTATTTTGTAAAACCCTCTTAGAGATATCATTTGTAAAACTTCTTAGAGACCTCATTTGTAAAACCTCGTAGAGATATCATTTGTAAAAACCTCTTAGAGATGTCATTTGTAAACCCTCTTAGGGATATCATTTGTAAAACCTCGTAGAGATATCATTTGTAAAAACCTCTTAGAGTTATCATTTGTAAAACCTCTTAGAGATGTCATTTGTAAAACCTCTTAGAGATGTCATTTGTAAAACCTCTTAGAGATGTCATTTGTAAAACCTCTTAGAGATATCATTTGTAAAACCTCTTAGAGATGTCATTTGTAAAACCTCTTAGAGATATCATTTGTAAAACCTCGTAGAGATATCATTTGTAAAAACCTCTTAGATATGTCATTTGTAAAACCTCTTAGAGATGTCATTTGTAAAACCTCTTAGAGATGTCATTTGTAAAACCTCTTAGAGATGCCATTTGTAAAACCTCTTAGAGATGTCATTTGTAAAACCTCTTAGAGATGTCATTTGTAAAACTTTTTAGAGATGTCATCATGTAACAAGCCGAATTTGATATGATTCACAACTACAATGCCCCCACACATGACTACATTCACACGTGACTACATTCACACATGACTACATTCAAACGTGGTAAATCTTACTTAGAATAATGACCTTTGCATTAGAAAAAAGTTTATGAGTCACATCTTGACTTATCATTTCACAAAGGACAAGGTCATCAAGTGTAGTTTAAAAGGACATGGCCAAGATTAAAGTTCTCTATAAGGTAATATTGCACAAGATATATACATGTAGGGTTTTACGTTTTGAGCCACGAGGCGCCACTAATGTGTATAGAAAGAGACACGATGTATAACTGAGTGAATACAAAAAGACCAAGAAACAGACAGATGAAAACAAAATGCCCCCGATCTTTGGTTAACCAAAATGTCTGAAAAGTGGTTATATGTTATTCGATATGACGAGCCGATTGTGAAGAAGACTTTTTTACTGATTGTAGAAGGATTGTGAAGAAGACTTTATTTACTGATTGTAGAAGGATTGTGAAGAAGACTTTATTTACTGATTGTAGCAGGATTGTTTTGTCCTAATTCTAAGTTGTGTTCTTTCAAAGTTTTTGATACCCTGTATGCAATTGCGAAAAATTTCTTCCAAGACCACGTCAATTTCTCACACAAGACGTCGTTTTCGCAGTCCCATTGAACGTAATATTTTATGAGGTGTTTTATTTATAAACAATATAAGGCGTAAACATTGGATTGCCATTTGAATAATTAATTTCTTATTTGTTTTTTGTTACCTTTAATGTTGTTTTAAGATTCGCAAACACTCGTTTTACCGGCTCCGGTAAGCTCGTGTATGGAAATTGAAATCCGGTACGTCATCCTTCATTGCTTCAAATCGCAGTGCTTTTTAACCAATCAAAATGCAGATTGAATATTAACTGTGTAGTGACCTTTGCATTTTCAAACATATAAGATTTTTGGATGACTTTTCACTAGATATAAATATTTGAAATCGTTGACTTAGGCAATATCTCCTGAACTATTTAAGGTATAGTTTTCATATTTTGTATAATTATACTTTTCCGATTACAAGACCTTACATTTCATACACCATGATTTTTGACCTTGTGACAATATATCATGGTTACGTCATGACCATTTAGGGCAAGGTTGGGGCCACATTTTATTTCTAAGAAAGTGATTTTATGTTAACAAAGGATGTAATACGTCCTTTATAGATAAATTTTCAAACATTTGAAAAAGCGCGTATTTCCGAATGATTGTCCTATCCACAGATCTCTACTTTACGATGATGATTACCTTAGTACAAAACAAACAGTTGTATGCACATGCATCTTTCAATGATAGTATTTCTTTCTACATTTTTGAAATAAGAAAATACCCATATGAAGTACCGTTTGAGGTAAATAAATGGTTGCAGAAGATCTTTAAACTTGTCATGCTACAAGTAATTGTACAAAATATCTTTCAAGACTCGAAGATTTGAATGTCCGTCCACTTGAGGGACTTCAACAAATCTTACAACCCTTCCATATATGTATTTGTGGTTATTAATTGTGTAGTGAATCAGGTCTTTAAGTCGGGTAATTTCAACATGTTACCCTTTTAAAAATAAAACAATGTAAGTTCTAACCCAATTTTCTCCATGAATCAGACTCTTTCAGTCCTCTATTAACACGGCAATCTGCTGCGCTCGTTAGTTAGCGAAGGCGATAGACCAGTATGAAGGCTTTAATACGCAGACTCCTGTAGCAAGTTAAGACAGTGAACAACATGGTGAAAAATCTGAATAAGCTGTCTTACTATCGCGTTATCTCATTAGTAAGTGCTTTCGGGGCTGAATAAGTCTACGCAGGTTGGCTAGCTATCGTTACCGTGATATGTTGTGAGAAAGGCCGGATAAGTCTATCTAGTATCCAAAACCTCGGGTGTATCCGGAAACGTACACACAGAAATCGATCGCTCGGCAGGTCACACGTGACACATGTGTTTGTCCATGTATACCATGACAATAAAACACGCATCTATAGACAGACAGAAAAAAAACCAAATCTACTGACAGATGAAAACAACCTTGTAAGAATCACTCAAGCTCAGGGCGCTCGATATTTTCGTATATATTGTTTACAGAATTGATGTCTATTTTTGACATTTTGATAAATAATATAAAGTTTGGGGTTCGTTCAAATTCAGTAAAAAATAATTACGGACGCGTAACATCGCAGATATTATCAGTCTCCTAATGATTGGGTGTAAATATCGGAATTTAGAAGTCTGCAAATTGATAGTATCCATGCTGTCTGACGTGTTTCATACCAATTGTAAGGCCGTATCTTACATACTAATTTTGACTACGGATAACTCCGTTTGCCTGGTCGAGATATGGGGCTCATGGCGGGTGTTACCGGTCGATATGGGATGCTTACTCCTCCTAGGCATCTGACAACGCCTCTGGTATGTCCAGGGGTCGTGTTTGCCCAACTCTCTATTTTGTATTACTTATGTGAGTTATGACATTGATCACTTTTTGTTACCTTCTCCTTTTCATTTTACAGATCTACATCAGTGGTACACATTTCTTGCGATGATGGCACACTCGGGAGTATGGAACCAAAGGGCACCACGGGGGGCCCAAACGTAAGGCAATAAAAGAAACCAAAGGTGCCCATACCTAAAGTAAAAAAGGCACCATCTTGGGTTTGAACCGTAAGGCAATAAAAGAAATCACAGGTGGCCATACCTAAAGTAAAATAAGAGGAGGTTCATATTTAAGGCAATGAGGGTAACCATTAGGAGTCTCTGCCTAAAGGCACCATTGGGGTTCACATTTTCAAATCTGTTGATTGATTGAATATTGTTTAACACCCCTCTCGAGAATATTTCACTCATATGAAGATGTCATCACTGCCGGTGAAGGGCTGCAAAACTGCCTATGCTCGGCGCTTATGGCCTATTAGCAGGGAGGGATCTTTATCGTGCCACACCTGCTGTGACACGGGACCTCGGTTTTTGTGGTCTCATCCGAAGAATCACCCCATTTATTCGCCTTCTACGACAAGCAAGGGGTAATGAGGACCTATTCTAACCCGGATCCCCACGGGATCTTTTCAAATCTGTTCACACCTTTAGTAAAGAAAGCACGGTTCGGCACCCCTGTGGGATTCAAACCTACGTTAAAGAAGACACTACTGGGGCTCAGTACTAGGAGGTTAAAACACGCTGCGCTGAAGGGGAGGTAAAACAGTCTCGTTTAAATTCAGCATTTTGCAAATTAGAGGGTCGTTATAACGATCTAGTTTGTCAATACTACCAATCATTGAGTCAAATCAAATGCTGTCTGGTGTGTTTCATACCGATTGTTAGGCTGTTCTTGGCACACTGATTTTGACGACGGATAACTCCGTTTACCTGATCAGGATATAGGGCTCACGGCGGGTGTGACCGGTCGACAGGGGATGCTTACTCCTCCTAGGTACCTGATCCCACTTCTGGTGTGTCCAGGGGTCCGTGTTTGCCCAACTATCTATTTTGTATTGCTTATAGGAGTTATGAGATTGATCACTGTTCGTTATCTTCACCTTTCATAAAAGAAAGTAAGAAACAATACATTTGACTTGCTTCCATGTGTAAATGTAACCTCAAACCTTTTATCTTAAAAAATAAATATTGTCACCTACATTTTGATGGCTTAATTTGGATTTTGAATTTCGAAATTTGAATCTCGTATTTTGAATTTCGATTCTGGAATGAGCTTTCTGGGCCTCTGTATATATCTATCAATTAAGAGTTGAAGTTTGTGATGAATCACGTTTTCAAAAGCTTTAAAATTATATTTCAGGTGTGTTAGGGGCCAGGTTACGTCACTCATGCCCCCGATTGTCATCTCGATCTATATTGTAAAAGTTGTCTCCCCTATCTGTATATTGCCCTACCTTTACAGAGTGCATTAATACTAATTAATGTTAATGTCTGATAATCCTGATTTACAGAGTGCATTAATACTAATTAATGTTAATGTCTGATAATCCTGATTTATAGAGTGCAGTAATACTAAATAATGTTAATGTCTGATAATCCTGATTTATAGAATGCATTAATACTAATCAATGTTAATGTCTGATAATCCTGATTTATAGAGTGCAGTAATACTAATCAATGTTAATGTCTGATAATCCTGATTTATAGAGTGCAGTAATACTAATTAATGTTAATGTCTGATAATCCTGATTTACAGAGTGCATTAATACTAATTAATGTTAATGTCTGATAATCCTGATTTATAGAGTGCAGTAATACTAAATAATGTTAATGTCTGATAATCCTGATTTATAGAGTGCAGTAATACTAAATAATGTTAGTGTCTGATAATCCTGATTTATAGAGTGCAGTAATACTAATCAATGTTAATGTCTGATAATCCTGATTTATAGAGTGCAGTAATACTAATCAATGTTAATGTCTGATAATCCTGATTTATAGAGTGCAGTAATACTAATCAATGTTAATGTCTGATAATCCTGATTTATAGAGTGCAGTAATACTAAATAATGTTAATGTCTGATAATCCTGATTTACAGAGTGCAGAAATACTAATCAATGTTAATGTCTGATAATCCTGATTTATAGAGTGCAGTAATACTAAATAATGTTAATGTCTGATAATCCTGATTTATAGAGTGCAGTAATACTAATCAATGTTAATGTCTGATAATCCTGATTTATAGAGTGCAGTAATACTAAAAATGTTAATGTCTGATAATCCTGATTTATAGAGTGCAGTAATACTAAATAATGTTAATGTCTGATAATCCTGATTTACAGAGTGCATTAATACTAAATAATGTTGATGTCTGATAATCCTGATTTATAGAGTGCAGTAATACTAATCAATGTTAATGTCTGATAATCCTGATTTATAGAGTGCAGTAATACTAATCAATGTTAATGTCTGATAATCCTGATTTATAGAGTGCAGTAATACTAAATAATGTTAATGTCTGATAATCCTGGTTTACAGAGTGCAGTAATACTAAATAATGTTAATGTCTGATAATCCTGATTTATAGAGTGCAGTAATACTAAATAATGTTAATGTCTGATAATCCTGATTTATAGAGTGCAGTAATACTAAATCCTGATTTATAGAGTGCAGTAATACTAATCAATGTTAATGTCTGATAATCCTGATTTATAGAGTGCAGTAATACTAAAAATGTTAATGTCTGATAATCCTGATTTATAGAGTGCAGTAATACTAAATAATGTTAATGTCTGATAATCCTGATTTACAGAGTGCATTAATACTAAATAATGTTGATGTCTGATAATCCTGATTTATAGAGTGCAGTAATACTAATCAATGTTAATGTCTGATAATCCTGATTTATAGAGTGCAGTAATACTAATCAATGTTAATGTCTGATAATCCTGATTTATAGAGTGCAGTAATACTAAATAATGTTAATGTCTGATAATCCTGGTTTACAGAGTGCAGTAATACTAAATAATGTTAATGTCTGATAATCCTGATTTATAGAGTGCAGTAATACTAAATAATGTTAATGTCTGATAATCCTGATTTATAGAGTGCAGTAATACTAAATAATGTTAATGTCTGATAATCCTGATTTATAGAGTGCAGTAATACTAGATAATGTTAATGTCTGATAATCCTGATTTATAGAGTGCAGTAATACTAAATAATGTTAATGTCTGATAATCCTGATTTATAGAGTGCAGTAATACTAATCAATGTTAATGTCTGATAATCCTGATTTATAGAGTGCAGTAATACTAAATAATGTTAATGTCTGATGATCCTGATTTATAGAGTGCAGTAATACTAATCAATGTTAATGTCTGATAATCCTGATTTACAGAGTGCATTAATACTAAATAATGTTAATGTCTGATAATCCTGATTTATAGAGTGCAGTAATACTAAATAATGTTAATGTCTGATAATCCTGATTTATAGAGTGCAGTAATACTAATCAATGTTAATGTCTGATGATCCTGATTTATAGAGTGCAGTAATACTAATCAATGTTAATGTCTGATAATCCTGATTTACAGAGTGCATTAATACTAAATAATGTTAATGTCTGATAATCCTGATTTATAGAATGCATTAATACTAATCAATGTTAATGTCTGATAATCCTGATTTATAGAGTGCAGTAATACTAATCAATGTTAATGTCTGATAATCCTGATTTACAGAGTGCAGTAATACTAAATAATGTTAATGTCTGATAATCCTGATTTATAGAGTGCAGTAATACTAATTAATGTTAATGTCTGATAATCCTGATTTATAGAGTGCAGTAATACTAAATAATGTTAATGTCTGATAATCCTGATTTATAGAGTGCAGTAATACTAATCAATGTTAATGTCTGATAATCCTGATTTATAGAGTGCATTAATACTAATCAATGTTAATGTCTGATAATCCTGATTTATAGAGTGCAGTAATACTAAATAATGTTAATGTCTGATAATCCTGATTTGTCTGCATGCAGTCTGTCTCAATCTGCATTGTCTTCAGAATCGTGTCCCGCTAAAATAAAATATAAGATTTGATATACATATAACACGTGCCTTTTGTTTTTAACGATTTATTTACTGCCGTGTGTTTAATAAGGACATTTAAGTAAGAGTAAAAGTTCAATTTAGATAGTTTCTAACTCAATAAATCCCACACAGATTTCGGTTCATCTCTAAGATAGAAAATTAAATAAAGATTTCCTGGTAAAATCGGCAATTTTAAAATGTTCATTACATGTACTTGTTTGTGAGCACCCTCTTGATACGATTTTGTATTTCTATCAATACCTTCGGCTCTTCATCTGCTATATACCGGGTATGTACTTCGTAGATGTAGTCAAATACATGTACTTAACAATGAGTCAGTAGCTTTGTCTTGCGTTTTACAATATTTTTCAAGAGAGGAATTTACAATTAGATGTTAATATTTACTCTCGTTTTAATATCCAGGAAATAAATCTCTCAACGAAACTGGCATGTGAAACTAACACCAAGCTGTCAGGAGGAACAATAATCCTTATTGGGTAAGAATCAAATCATTCAAATGGGGAACAATATCATATACAATGTGGCCTAATATCCGGGTCACAGACCGTGTCTTATCCACCAGAACCAGCCACGTCTCGCAGCGCTCATCTTAAACGTGATTGATTAACTGACACTTGAATATAGGTTGTCTAAAGCTTCACGCTGACACTCAAATTACGCCATTTCACTCACCACGGGTAGAGCATTCGTATGACAGGGGAGAATTGAGAGTGAGAGTGTCTGGTTTCAATAGATCGATATATCTACCCGGATAAGAAACCTTATTGTATGATAGTCATTAGTCAGCACAATTTGCACCAATGTCAAAAATTGCCACTAAAGTTTTGGTACATATGAATATACCTATTATAATTCAATTTAATGCAAATGAATTTCGTAATCGATGATGAACCTGTTGTGATTTTCTACTTTATATTTGAGTTTATTTTAATTTCAGTTGCAAAGCAATCAGAATACAAACATGTTTTAAGTTAGTGACTTGTACATGCACGTGTCGGCTCACCATATCCATGTAGAAAAATGTTTCAGTATTCATTGCCTTGTAAGGTGTCATGCGAGCATAATAAATAAGTACTAGTGTATTCAATGCTGCATTGGACGACTCTTGTATATACTGATTTGAATATCCATGGAAAATCTTGTGTATTAGTAATCAATCAGTCCGCACATCGCCTGACTGATCAATTATTCACTTAATCATTACAGGTTTGTCTCCATTATTTTCCTCTATATTGTCGTGGGGGTTGTGGTACAGCGGTTAGTGAGGAAACAGAGAGGCGTGCAGGCGATACCCAATTATGTCTTCTGGAGCTCCGTCACTGGTAACATCAAGGTACGGAACTCCTGAAATATAACCCGGGAAACGCCCCCCCCCCCCCCCCACCCCCCTAATGAAATTTCTCTCGGTTTCTGTAATATAGAAAAACATTTCCCATAATGAAATTTCTCTCACTTTCTGTAATATAGAAAAACGCCCCCTATAATGAAATTTCTCTCAGTTTCTGTAATATAGAAAAACGCCCCCTGTAATGAAATTTCTTTCAGTTCCTGTAATATAGAAAAACGTTCCCCTGTAATGAAATTTCTCTCAGTTTCTGTAATATAGAAAAACATCCCCCCCTAATGAAATTTTTCTCAGTTCCTGTAATATTATAGAAAAACGTTCCCCTGTAATGAAATTTCTCTCACTTTCTGTAATATAGAAAAACATCCCCCCCCCCCTAATGAAATTTCTCTCAGTTTATCCCACTCCGTTGTGAACGCCGTTGTTTTGTTGTTGTGTTTGCTGTCTTAGTGTCTTTGCTCTTTTCATACAGGCTTTTGTAAAGTGCTAAGCGGATCTAAAACGCTTTTTTTGTCACCAGTTTGATTTCTACTTGCGTTTCCAGATTACCGCCACCTATGTCTGCCTGTTATATCAGATGTCAGATAGGGGACCAGTTTTATCTATGTTTTACAGGGTTAAATGACCATTCAGTCTCACAGTCTTTAACCATTTAGATGGCCAAAATATAAATATCAAACGGACCAGACCTAACGTTACAGGAACCCCTGTTTTCGTACATGATCTAGAATCTATTCAGAACCCCTTTTATGAAGTTTGTGTTGAATTGCACCTTCTAGTAAAAAGGTAAAATAAAAAAATGTAGTATCACAACTTTATAATTTTACCATAGGAATGTAAATGCCAGAATTTACATACCCTCTGAATAACACGCCCTCTGGTGAGAGAATGTCTCAAGCGTTGACAGAGGTGTACATGTATGTGTAACACGCCCTCTGGTGAGAAAATGAGATAGTGATTGTACTTTCCTCAAACGCCTGGGGTTACAAATGAAGGTTACAGGTTTTTCGAAAATGACTCTAGAAACAGAGGTCCCGTGTAACGGTAGGTGTTGGCATGATAAAGAACCTTCGCTTCTATGGCCATAAGTATCCTGTATAGACCAAAAAAGTTCATCTACAGCTTGCGACATCTCTTTATGACGCTCGAGAATTTTTTCACTCATACGGAGACGTCACCATTGCCGGTGAAGGGCTGCAAAACTTCTAAAAGGTCTATGTCGCGCTTATGGTCTTTGAGCAGGGAGAGATCTTGATCGTGCCACACCTGATGTGACACGGGACTTTGGTTTTGCGGTCTCATCTTAAGGAGATAGTGATTGTACTTTCCTCAAGCGCCTGGGGTTACAAATGAAGGTTACAGGTTTTTCGGAAATGACTCTAGAAACAGTGTAACGGTATATAAATTCTGTAGAAATTCGCCTCTAACGACAAGCAAGGGGTACCGAGGACTTATTCTAACCCGGATCCCCAAGGGAAGATTAGTGACGGTTCCGAGTTTTCATCGAGTGTCCAACAAATGTAATATAATCAATCGTATTAATTCTGAAATTTATGTCTGGCCCTATATAGGAGAAATCGAATATATTCACCTTGAAGGCACATGCAGATGAATATAATGCTCTATTTTTCCTAGGTTGTTGGATTTCAAAAACCAGGGGATTATTCGATCATATGATAAAGCGAACTATTTCGTTTCCGATCAACGGATATTTCATAATTCATGCGCAGGAGTCTGAAGTTTTATCAAAAAAAAAAAAAAAAAAATCCTGAACATTCAGGAATTTGATTGAACTTTAACTATAATAGATATTAATGAAATTTTACTCTTAACACCTCCCTCCTTAAGATAAAAATTTAACTTTAAAAGTTGAATTTTTTCACACAAAAGTAGAGAAAATAAATATCCACCGTCTTCTAATCCACTAAAATATGATGTTTCTGTCTCTTTTTTTACAGAGTGGAATTGTGTATACAGTGAAGTGTGGAAAGACAGGGCAGCGATTTGATAAAATCTGATGTTATAATTTATCATTTTATATGTGTATTGTATTAAAATCTAGACACATGCAACATTTACCTGTACATTAAAAGTTGGTGGAGCTTACTTATATCGTTGTAATCACTGTTCGTTATCTTCACTTTATATATATATATATATATATATATATATATATATATATTATTATTATTATTAGGTGTTATGAGAATGATCACCGTTCGTTATATTAACCCTTTTCATTCTTTATGTTCGTTATATTAACCCTTTTCATTCCTTATAGGATTTATATTATTCACTGTTAGTTATCTTCACTTTTTCATTTTTTTAAATAGGTGTTATGAGATTGATCACTGTTCGTTATATTAACCCTTTTCATTCTTTATGTTCGTTATATTAACCCTTTTCATTCTTTATAGGATTTATATTATTCACTGTTAGTTATCTTCACTTTTTTCCATTTTTTTTAAATAAGTGTTATGGGATTGATCACTGTTCGTTATATTAACCCTTTTCATTCTTTATAGGATTTATATTATTCACTGTTAGTTATCTTCACTTTTTTCCATTTTTTTTAAATAAGTGTTATGGGATTGATCACTGTTCGTTATATTAACCCTTTTCATTCTTTATAGGATTTATATTATTCACTGTTAGTTATCTTCACTTTTTTCCATTTTTTTAAAATAAGTGTTATGGGATTAATCACTGTTCGTTATATTAACCCTTTTCATTCTTTATAGGATTTATATTATTCACTGTTAGTTATCTTCACTTTTTCATTTTTTTTAAATAGGTGTTATGAGATTGATCACTGTTCGTTATATTAACCCTTTTTATTCTTTATGTTCGTTATATTAACCCTTTTCATTCTTTATAGGATTTATATTATTCACTGTTAGTTATCTTCACTTTTTCATTTTTTTAAATAGGTGTTATGGGATTGATCACTGTTCGTTATATTAACCCTTTTCATTCTTTATGTTCGTTATATTAACCCTTTTCATTCTTTATAGGATTTATATTATTCACTGTTAGTTATCTTCACTTTTTTCCATTTTTTTTAAATAGGTGTTATGGGATTGATCACTGTTCGTTATATTAACCCTTTTCATTCTTTATAGGATTTATATTATTCACTGTTAGTTATCTTCACTTTTTCATTTTTTTAAATAGGTGTTATGAGATTGATCACTGTTCGTTATATTAACCCTTTTCATTCTTTATAGGATTTATATTACTCACTGTTAGTTATCTTCACTTTTTCATTTTTTTAAATAGGTGTTATGAGATTGATCACTGTTCGTTATATTAACCCTTTTCATTCTTTATAGGATTTATATTATTCACTGTTAGTTATCTTCACTTTTTCATTTTTTTAAATAGGTGTTATGAGATTTGATATTGATCACTGTTTGTTATTTTCACTTTTTTCATCTACATCAGATCAGTAAATGTACGTGTAATTTGACAATTTTCTGACATAGGTCGTTTACAAATATTAAATGAACGTTAATAAAATGACATGAAATCTGAACCATCTTTGATAAAATACACCTTATCCAGATTGCATATTCATACTCCACCTGACGAAGACGCAATCGTCCTGTTCCGTAACCGGTTTTGCGGTTACGGAAATAGCCGAGTAGTTTCGATTACTGAAGACAGTGTTGCTGTAGTTCAAAACGCATATATTATCAATAGTGACGTCACATAAATGATTTATATTGATATAGAGTTATATGACATGGCACGAGATGTACATGTACATGATTATTTGAATATTTATCACTTTACACTATAACATATGATATTTAGCTGCATATTTATCCATTGGTATTTTTTTTTCATTTCCTTATATTCAGCTTAATTTCGATTATGATGAAAATGTTGATGACATTGATTGTGCTCCGTATATAAATTGTTCGTTAAACAAACAATTAATCATTCTCACTAATATTGCAATTTAAATTCACCTTACGATGCGATTAATTCGTATAAATCTATCGTAGCATGACAAAATAATTATAAAAATTCAGTAACTTCTAGGATTATTTAGGAGTGCTTTATACAGAGATTAATTGCATGTAGTATTCCTTGGAGCTCTCACTGTATGTTCAAAGCATTGAATTATACATGAATAATGAATGATTTATAATGTGTTTTATTTTCTGAGTTTATTCCACACCTGTATATAGCAAGACTTTGGTGAGAATTGTAGGAAAATACCAATCCATGTACCTCAAGTTATTATCAGTTAAAATGAACTGAAAATAAATCATTTCTAATACAGTGAAAACACTTATTGAGTATACTCGAATAATTTCTTTACTTCTTCGGGTGTATGAGAGAGAAAGAGAGAGAGGAGAGAGAGAGAGAGATTACGTATACCTCCACTTACATGTACATTTGTACGCCAAACCAATGTTGAACTGACAACTTGGCGCTTACGGTCATTGAGCAGTGAGGATTCTTTAGCGGGCCACACCTACTGTGATACGGGACATCCGTTTTTAAGGTCATCTCCCGAGGACCCATGACATTCACACCTGATGCGAAGCGTTTGGCAATGGAACTGTCACTACCTGTTTTAACGACTTAGGTCTGTCGCGGCGGGGATTCGAACCTCGACCTTCCACATGCGGTGCGAATGCTCTACCTCGAGACCACCGCGGCGGTTTAATGTGTTGAATAGCAATTGGTACATATTCATGTTGCCATGCCTCTCTTATGGTCCTGTTACTCCAGATATAACAGAATCCGTGGGAAAATAAGAAATAGGAGTTATGCACGTAATAGAATACATGTAAACAAATGGAGAATCTAAAATACTATCACTATGAACTAATGGGATGCGTCTACCTCTGCCAAACATGATAATGTCAACACCAACTTTCCTTTGTGTGTTCGTTTGGATGACGTAACTTCCGGTGAATGATTGAGACCGATTGGCTGTCGTTATATGATGTGGCTCAAATGATGTTGGGATGAACAGGGTCACATGACCATCATAACATATCACTTCCTCTTTACATACATGTAGTATGTTGCTTTTGTTTTCACTCTCCATCATTTAGATATATACTGTACATGTGCTTGTTGGCAATTCCAATTTCCATGCTTGTTGGAGGGCCTCCGTGGCTGAGTGGTTAGAGCATCGCGCTCAAAATCACACGGACTCTCACCTCTGATCGACGCGGGTTCGAATCCCGCTCGCGTCGGTAAGTAAGAAAGTTTCCCAGTTTACTTTCGGAAGGTCGGTGGTCTCTTCCCAGGTACATTGTATCTGGGTTCTCTCTTCCACCAACAAAATAACTGGGCGCGACTATATAACTGAAAAATTGTTGAGTGTGGCGAAAAACATCAGAGCAATCAAAATAACCATGCTTGTTGGAGCAAAATTTGAGGCTATCCCCAAAATCTTTACATAATGAAAGGTGAAGATAACGAAAAGCGACCAATCTCACAAATCCCACAAGCAATACAAAATAGATAGTTGGGCAAACACGGACCCCTGGACATACCAGAGGTGGAATCAGGTGCCTAGGAGGAGTAAGCATCCCCTGTCGACCGGTCACACCCGCCGTGAGCCCTATATCTTGATCAGGTATCTGTAGTCAAAATCAGTATGCCATGAACTGCCTAACAATCGGTATGAAACACGTCAGGCAGCATTTGACCCAATGATAGGTTGTATAAATTATTGAATTAATTATATGATAAACATTTGTCATACAATTCTGTTAATATACGACCTAGATAAGCTTCAGTACTAATTTCAAAACGTTAAAAATTGAATTCCCGCCATCTATAGAGGCTACCATGATGTGGAACTCTTTTGTATTCAGGACCACAAAAATCAATAATTTTGACGTCATAACGTCTGTTCCGGTTTTGATGAGATTCTAATGTCATCAAAGATGTGCATGTGGTAGATCCTACGAATAAATAGGTTGATGCCTTCCTGTCAAGCTGTTAATTGCACTAATGCGAAGGGGAGATGTGAAAAGTTGTGGGGGGTTTTCTCTCTCGAAATTCCTGACCCAACCAAGTCATCTGAAAAGAAAAGACTAAGTAGACCGTGCATCCATCATTTGCGTGATGACAAGTTGAGGTTTGAGACATTTGTATGAAGAAACGTGTACGATCTGTGATTCGACTTAACGTCTTTTCTCAATTTCTTCTTGCGAAAGAACGGGCTCAGATCTATACAACTCCAAACTTAACTGTTCGTGACTTGTCATATTTACAGTGCTGCTGATGAAATAAACCGGAACCGACGGTGTGACGTCATAAATTAAACATCAATGGCCGCTCTCTTAGCGGCGGGTAATTCAAAATAAATGATATATTACATGTAATATTGATTTAATCGTTAAGCAAGGATTTTTGTTGTTAAAGACTGTCATTTACGATAGTAGTAAGTAATACTTTATTCATAAAAGTAACAATGTGGTTAGGGCTGCCTTTCCTTATAAATGCAATGAATTATTTTGCTAGAACAGTAGCTGTGATGAGATTGGTCTGTTTTAACAAGAACAATTAGACTTCGACTTCCCATTCGAAAGGTTTAATCTTCTACGGGTAAATGCCATTAGAAAAAACTTGCACCATGTCATCCTTTTTTTATAAGATAAATTGACAGTAATGCTTTTAAAATATTTCTTTAACACAAAGACTGTAAAGAAAAAGGGTGTTATTTGTAATATATGTTCGAGATATTATTGATTTTTTTAAAAACTTTCATGCCATGCCTGATTACTTAATTTATTTACACAACTAGGACATTTATCTTATAACCTTTATCCCACTGTCATGAATATGACGTAACATTCTTTAATGCATTCAAACTCACATAAGTTGTGTCACTTCCAAATTTTATTATCACGAACGAAAAGTAGTAGTTTTAAAATATTTTAATGTACAAAAACATTTTTATTTTAAATTCAAAACAATACATGTACATGTATATGAATTAACGCAACTAAAGTCATGAAAAATACGTATGGTTAAAATATATATATTGAAACATGAAAGCATCAAAAATATATCCAAAAACACATGTCACAAATGTACCGTATGTATTGAAATTCGCATCTTTGTCTAACAAATCCCGTGTTGATTAATATATGTTATAAATTATTATCACAGTAGACAAGTATGAAAACACTGTGTTAAATGACAGCTACTAGCATGCATCCAGTTAGGTGAAAATTCGTCAAATCTCATTGTCACAAAAATTACGATGATTAGCGTGCGATGAAATCTATGATCTTTGAAAATACCCGGTCTTTTCAGCAATACATGCATGTAATAAATAAAAACCAGTACATGTATATTTACTCTTCAGTATTTCCAAAATACCATTTTCCATGGCCAACGTTATCTTAATATACACCATAAATAAATCAACTTGTCTGAATGGGAGGTTCCTATAATGCTGACTATCTCACGCCATGGATTCGTTTTAACGACCTCATGATAATATTTGTTGTGAAATACGTTACAGTGACCAATGTTACGCCAGATAGCGAGTTAACTCGCGGGAAATAACCAGTAAATTAGTACAGCTAAATATACCTTTATGACAGACAACAGAGGGTAAAATTACTGTTAACATATTGCAATCAATATTTTAAGAATTAAATGATAAATCAATTGTTTATAAGTTATTGCTATCATTTCTCAATTATATTGGTTTTCAGATTGCCCAACAAATTTGTGAAAAACTTCCTTTTGACTGTGTAACGAAAATCACATTAGCTGTACCATAATTCATTGAAAGCATAATTTTTCACAGAGCTGATTATGACACAAATCCTGCTGGAGAGACAAAGTGATTTTCAATTTTATATTTAGCGTAAACACCTGGTGACTCGAAAATCAAATTTTCTTTTTAATGTTAAAAAAACATTTTGAGAGTATTGCATGGCAATACATACACTCTCTTACCAGTCACAAAAATTATTGGACCGCAACAATATTCAAAGTTCATTATGTAGATTGTGGTAAAGGGGGGGGGGGGATTGGGTTGATTATATATATATATATATATATATATATATATATATATATATATATATATATATATACACACACAATACAAAATAGATAGTTGGGCAAACACGGAACCCTGGAGACACCACAGGTGGGATCAGGTGCCTAGGAGGAGTAAGCATCCCCTGTCGTAAGCGCCGAGCATAGGCCTAAATTTTACAGCCCTTCAGCGGCAATGGTGACGTCTCCATAAGAGTGAAAGATTCTCGAGGGAAACGTTAAACTATTATACGGAATTGGGAAATTGGGGAACCAGGATAGGAATGGTTGGAAATCAATTACTATTCACGTACAACGGCTAGACCAAAATATATATATATACTTAGGTTTAGGTGGTTAATCGAGTTAATGAACTGTGAAATGTGATCGTGAATAATTTATTGGTCATGAAAACTTTAGCTACATAGTTGTATTACTATTGTAGAAGTTGTGTAGTACTCTTATTTACAGAAATAAGAAACTTGATGTAAACTTTAAGCTGGTGTGGATGTGACTCTACTAGTTCTTATCGACTTAGTAGACACGAATTAAAAATGTACCAGTTATCAAATGAATATCTGCAAGCAATGGACCGAGACGAAATTCGAACTTGATCTGTAACTTGTTATACTGAATATGAAATAAATATATGCAAGAACACAGAAAAAGTACGGAAAACTGATTTGACGGTTGGACGGACGATGGAGTGCAAACTTAATGCCCCCTTTAACTTCGTTGGTAGGGGATTAAAAACTAAGCGGACTTTTTTTTTAGTGTAATATAGGCTTAACTTAACTGAATTTGGATAACCTATGGGTGTAAAATTTGGCTGTTTAGCGGAGTTTGAATAAATTATATTAAAAGCAAACACTTTTGCATGCAACAACCATTTAAATTTTGTATGTTTAATCAATAATTGATATTCTTTCAATGACTGTTATTTAATATTTAATCGTGGCTGCAAACAATATGAATTTTTTAATAAGAATGAATACAGAAATCGGCAGTTTTCCAGTATGACAAGCACATTTAGCATATTATAGTTCTGAAGCAGACTATTTCTTTGTAAACTTTATAAACTTTGCGATTTGATAAATATTTCCAGTCAAATAATGAATGCTTTCTTAGGTTGTGACCAATTGCAATAGTTCACCTGATTCAGGTTACCAAAACTATATAATCTCTGAAAATATACAAGTTTTACCCATAATTATAAGGATCCATTGCCAGATGTATATAGATCTTCCCCCAGAATTTTACAAACCCTGCTGACGAAATTGAATTCATCTCTCAATGAGTATTTTAAAGAGAGTTAACTGGTCCATTTTAACTAAGTGCTACATAGATAATTCAGGAGAATCAGTACATTCTCTAACACCGTACCATAGTCAGGGTTAACAAAGCAATATTTTACATTCTCAAAACCAGCTACCAGTAAATGATAAATGTTATATAAAATAGTCATCTTTCTACCTGGAAGATACGGTGTTTTAGAAGCGCAGTCAATTTTGGCCGATAACATCCCTTTATTCATTTAATAATCACATTTGAAATGAAGTATCTCATAAGGTTACCATGGCCGCGTCAAAGCTAAGAACTAAATAAGATGATATCCATTCATCAAATGAACAGTGAATAACAATTTTTGAAATATAAACTTTTAAGAAAATTTTGTAATTATGTAAGTTCGGTGAACGTCAGCATTTCGCAAATTCTATGGTCGTTTTAACGATCTAGTTTGCGAACACAACCTGTCAATGGATCGAACACTATATGACGTGTTTCATACAGATTTTGACTACGGATTACTTCGTTTACCGACTCACGCTGGGTGTGACCGGCCGACAGGGGATGCTTAATCTTAGGTACCTGATCCCACTGTAATTTTGTGACGAAATTGCTCAGTAAGTGTTTTTCACACTAATTGATAGATATTTTCTTGTTTTTCTGATCACGATTTTATTGTGGAATGCGTACTTTGTGTCTTAGAAAATAGGATTTACGTACGAAATACACTTTCCCCTGCCTTGTTTTACTTTAAAAATGACATTTTGAACAGTACTCTACAAAGTTGCCCAATACCTACGTGTCATAAATTCTCTTGCATTTTCACCAAATCGGAATATTTAAATTGACCTCACGCTTGGAATACTTGGGATTTTATTGTGATTATTAGCTATGCATTTCTCTATGTTATGTTTATTGACTTGTAGGAATAAATGAATTGCAACTTACTAATGATATATAACATTTAACACCACCTTATCGGTGGTTATTATTGTGTGTAAAATATCAAAAGACTAAAATGTGCACCATCTCTTTATACAATCTTAATATGGGTACTATTGGCAAATAATTGAACTATGGATGATCGTTGTGTGATTTCAAAAATCGCATTTTCAAATCCGTGACTCCCTTTAATATGGTTAACCTTTATTACCTGGAATTTCAACAGCGCTTGCAAAGTTTGAGTTTTAAGAACTCGTACATCCGATGAACATCACTTAGAAACATCATTCCAAACACTGTCGCTAGTACAGCAACACCCAAGGTGCTCCCTAAAACCACGACAGACGGGCGGGGATCATGCGCGGAAGTTCTCCTGCGAACACTGCTGGATAGCAGAGCCTTGTCCACACTTAGTTCTCTCTTCATTGCCTCTACCTTCGCCTTCAACTCGGCCTCGTTTTCAATAATGACAAGATTCTTTGTTCTCTCACAAGGACAAAGGCAACCTAAAATGTTTATCTAATGAAAAGAATACTAGTATCCAGAAACATGCTTTTTTCTTTAGAATTTAACCTGACAGATGGATGAAAAGATGAAATATACAATAAAAGCACTATTTAGAAAACTACACGAATGTACAGTAACACAGTAAAATGATGCACTCTTTAAAGGGACATAGACACGGTTTGAGATGAAAATTTTCGAATTCTATTAGTCCATTTTTAGCTCACCTGAGCCAAAGGCTCAAGTGAGCTTTTCTGATCAAAATTTGTCCGTTGTCTGTCGTCGGCGTCGTAAACTTTTACATTTTCGATTTCTCAAGAACCGCTGGGCCAATTTCAACCAAACTTGCCACAAAGCATCCTTGGGTGAAGGGCTTTCAATTTTGTTCAAATGAAGGGCATGTCCCTTTCAAAGACGAGATAATCACAAAAATTTAAAAATCTTCTTCTCAAGAACTACTGGGCCAGAAAACCTGAAATTTACATGAAAGCTTCCTGACATAGTGCATATTCAAGTTTGTTCAAATCATGGCCCCCGGGGGTTGGATGGGGCCACAATAAGGGATCAAAGTTTTACATACTAATATATAGGATAAATCTTTAACAACCTTCTTCTCAAGAACCAATGAGCTAGAAAAACTGAGATTTACATGAAAGCTTCCTAACATAGTGCAGATTCAAGTTTGTTCAAATCATGGCCCCAGGGGGTTGGATGGGGCCATAATAGGGGATCAAAGTTTTACATACAAATATATAAGGAAAATCTTTAAAATTCCTTCTTAAGAACCACTGAGCCAGAAGAGCTGATATTTACATAAAAGTTTTCTGACATATTTCAGATTTCAGTTTTTTAAAATCATGGCCCCCAGAGGTAGGATGGGGTCACTAGGGAGGATCAAAGTTTTGTATACAAATATATAGGGAAAATCTTTAAATATGAGTCAAGGTGACTCAGGTGAGCAATGTGGCCCTTGGGCCTCTTGTTAATGTTTAAAATGCTTGAATAAGGTATTTCTAATGGTCAACTTAAATTTGAAAGTCAGTTGTCGAGGTACATGGGAATACAGAG